>NW_009604251.1:37455-39097 GCF_000690535.1 Cariama cristata | reverse complement strand
AGGCCACTCTCCATGTTGGCCAAGTAGGGAGCTGGTAATGCTCATTCCAGGGAGGTTATAATAAGTATTTATAGCAGTTTGGGGAACAAGGAGGGATTATTTTTCCCCCCGTCTCACAACTGTATCCCAAATGTCCAAAACGTCATGGTATGAAGTTAGAGCTGGATGGAGTGAGTCTGAGGTAAGGTGTCTTTAGGATGTCTCTGCATCTTGGTAGGAAATGGTTGTACTTTCCCCTGCAGTACGGTGTCTACAACCTGGAGTCAAACTGTACAGTCCATGTACAACTGCATTGCGGCCCCTTCTCTGTAGTTGGGTTGGGTTAGCCAACAAAACACTTTAAGAACCTACATGCATATTTTGTTCCACTTGTCTTGTGCCTGCAAGGGTGAGGGGGTATTTTGGAAGCTGCTCTCCTCTGTGTTTTGTTCTGTAAATGGATATATTTCAATTGACACTTTGAGGGTACCTTTGCAAAGAAAAGGTAGAAGACAAATTATTTATTAGAATAAGGAGGCCTAGAAGATGTCTAACAATGCAAACCCCAGTTTTCCTAAACTGTTTGCTTCAGGCTCTGTGCAGTTAGTGCTGCAAACCCTTTGCTGGACGTGAGGATTCCCAGGCAGGGCAGCGTTGTGCGGTGGCTCTCATCACATGTTCCTCTGCAGCATGTGAGCACGTTGCTGCTTATTTGGAACAGTATGTCTCGAAAGCAAGCAGCTTTCTGATTTTGAAGGACAAACTTATTTTTTTTTTTTTTCAAGACTTCAAGGTTGCAACTCATGATGTTCCCGACACACTTGTGGCAGTTACCTGCCAGCTGATTTCCCATTTGTGCTGGCAGTGGCTTTGCTGGGGACGACGCGGGCATGAGGAATTGCTGGCTTTGAGCACAGTTGTCGTATCAGATTATTGTCAGAAGCATTCGATGTGCCTGTGATGATGATGTTGAATATATATGCTACACAGAATAGTGGTGTGTAGTGTCTCTCCTGCAAACACCTGATCAAAGCCCACTGAAGACACTATGTGCATTAGTCTCAATGTTCAGCACCTGTGCCCTCCCGCCCATCTGGTACCCCACTGAGCTTTTGGGGCATCTTCCATCTGTGTTGGACACCTTGTTCTGGTTTCTTGTGTCTAAAATTAGCTTTGCATTGCAGGAGTGTAAGTTTAAGGCTGTAGATCTTTAAATAACCTCCAGAGCTATAGCTGTGAGACATTAACAGAAATTAGACCTGTCAATTGCAGGCGTGCTGAGCCTCGCCAGGAGTCTGACTTGGATTAGCATTTATCTGCCAAAGATGCTCTGGGTTGTCTGAGTGCCTTCCCCTCCCTGATGAATACGTCGGCACCCTGCACAGACAGAGGACAGGTTTCCACTTGGTGGGCAGGGACCTTGGGTGCAGAAGATGCGCATCTTTATCAGCCTCATCATCCTGAGGAATTCAGTGCCTCGTTCAAGCTACTGACACACGTACTGAAAGGAGCGGCTTACGCTTACCCAGTGTTAATTCCTTTGACATTTACTGGTATAGAAACTACAATGAGGGGGGTCTTCTGCCCAAATGACTGCCCAGATCACTAGGCCAGACCCTGAGTGTAAGGCTTCCAGGTTGATTTTGCAAAGGAAGAAAGGTTC
>NW_009604251.1:23099-37222 GCF_000690535.1 Cariama cristata | reverse complement strand
GCCCTTAAGGTATTTATAAGCATTGATGAGCTGCTCCATCACTTTTTCCAGGGATGTAGGTGAGGCTGGCTGGCCTGCGGTTCCCTGGGTCCTCCTCCTTGCCTTTTTTGAAGACTGGGGTGACATTGGCATTCCTCCAGTCCTCAGGCACCTCTCCTGTTCTCCATGACCTTTCAAAGATGATGGAGGGTGGCTCAGCAATAACATCTGCCAGCTCCCTCAGCACTCGTGTGTGCATCCCATCAGGGCCTATGGATGTGTAGGTGTCCAGTTTGCTTAAATGATCTCTAACCTGATCCTCCTTGACCAAGGGAAAGTCTTCCTTTCTCCAGGCTTCTTCTCTTACCTCTGGGGTCTGGGATTCCTGAGGGCCTGCCTTAGCTGTAAAGACTCATTCTCCATCAGTCCCTAGGCAGACCTTGATACATTCCAGTTGCTCCCTTGCACAGAGAGCAACTTCACCACCTCGCCTTGCTGGCTTGTCCTTTCTAAAAAGTTCGTAGCCATCCATGACAGCCTCCCAGTCATGCCAGCTATCCCACCATGTCTCTGTAATTGCAAGGAGATCGTGGCCCTGTGACCTCACCCAGATCTCTAATTCTTCCTGTTTATTCCCCACGCTGCGTGCGTTGGTGTACAGGCATTTCAGAGAGGTGACGGAGCATGGAGGTTTCCCAGGAGGGGTGGAGGAGGATCCACCATAGCCACGCACACCCTCGCACGTAGGATGCTTACATAGCGATGAGGAAGAAGCAAATCCTAGTTTCCTCATAAAATGAATCCGTTTTGATGAGATCTCTAAGAGAGCTCTGACTCTGAGCTCTGGGCTGAAAAAAAGCAGCAATTAGCTGAAGAGAGAGAGAGGGAGAAGGTGCTGCAGCTTTCCTCCCAGTTGTGCATTGCTCAGGAACGCGCTGAACTGGTCAGTCCTGCCAAAGTCATGGCAGTCCTGGACATGCCCACAGCAAATCTTTAGGAACCAAGAGGACTTTCTGGTTCAAAACTTATGTCAATAGAAAGTCTTTGCTCCTTTTTGGTTTTGTAGTGGCTGTACGAGGGTTATGAGGATCTGCATTTTGGACTTCTTTGCTGTTATGCAAGCAGAGAGCTTTACTAGCACGTTTACTGGAGCGAAACTGCTGCCTTCAGCATGGCACTAGGTTGTTCTTCAGTTCTGTTAAACTGCTCTGGTTTTCTATATTTGTATATTAACTGTTTTTTTTAAACTATACGTCACACTTCAGAACTCGCAGTGAACATGTGGAGCAGGGAGCTTTGCCACTTAAAAATTAACAAACTGCTGAATACTCTGGAATGGTGGCTGGGATCAATTTGCAGTGTAGTTCTCGAAACCTGACAGCTCCTGGAGGATTGCGATAGCCAGATGTCCTTGCAGAGCACAGCCACAGCATCTGCTACAGTTACTGACTGATCATCCCAGCAAGCTGTACCCCTTTGCGATCCACTAGATAGATATTCTGGTTATTCCTGGTGAGTGATTAATATCTTGTTTCATGCAGCCCATCACAGGTGTTTGGTTCAGGTAGTTTTGTAGGGATAACAAGGTCTTGGACAACTTAAAAGAACTGTGCTGGGGGTCCAATGTAGCAACAGAGCTCCATGGTTAAGTGTTTGGGTCTGCCCTGGGAGGGAGGGAAGGCATCACTGTCCTGGCAATTCAGGGGGTAGCTCTGGTTGTCCAACTGGTTCCTCATTCATCCAAACTTTTGAAGGCTTTATGGGCATAGCTGCCAAACGTGTTGGACCAGTGGACTGCTGTGATCTCTTGTGCACCTGCATCATCCAACTTTTAATTGAAAACAATGGGAAGCCTCAGCCAAAGCCTGAATGCAGAGTTGCTGCCCCTGACTGAAGCCATGGACTGCTGGAGCACGGATGAATAACCTAGTGGTGCTGCCTCAGGAGGGACCCTTGCTGCTAATTTCCAGCTGTCTGCTGACAATTAGTTTAAAACACTATAGAGACTTTTAAAGTTGATCTGATAATTTATGAGGTGTGATGCCAAGGATTAAATGCTATCCTGGTGCAAACGGGCCCCAGGGATGTGGGAGAAACTGCCAGCCTACTCCGCATGAACAGCCTGCCCCAGCCCAATGAAGGTCCCCCTCCAGACTAAGGTGATGGTTTAACCACTAGGAAACAACATGTCTTGAAGGCAAGACTGGGAAAACCAAAGCCTGGATTTTGGACTTTAACCATTTACATGCCAGAATGGCTGGACCCAAAGTGTGAGCAGAGATCTGTTACTTTACAGCCAGTTGGCCCACTTGGTTCTCTGCGGAGAAAACTGTCAGTACAAGTCGGGTTAGTGCTTTGTAGGGATAAGAAAGTTTTGGGGCAGATAGATGCGTTGGCTTTCAGCTGCAGTCCCCATGCATTTGAAGATATTTTAATTCTGGGAAATATCAGAGCGTGCTCAAGGCAGCAAGATCTCCTGGCTGATCTACTGTCTCTTTCAGTTCCTCAAGAGGCAGCTGGGGCAGCGGTGGTGGTGGGTGGGGGTTATGTCAGATTAGATGCACATGAAATGGTCTCCTTAGTGCCAAGCTGACTCCAGTAGGAATTGCAGGGAAGATCATCTGTGATCTCAGTAGTGCAGGTGGGGCCCTGTGATTCCCCAGGCATGTCCTGTTGCTTGATCTTTTAAGGTTATGACTGAAAACATTGCTGGTAGGAGACTGATGAGTTGTTCCCCTCTGTTCTCCAACAGTCTCCTTGCTGGGGAAGGTGGAATTTTTTTTTTTTTTTTCCAGCACTCACACCGACTTCAGCATGTGGATGGAAGGAGCCACGATCCTATAGTGGGACCTAAATTAATAGGGATGCTCACATAAGTATCTAGGAGCTAATTTTGAAAAGGTGGTGTGCTGCGTTGGGGGTGAGGTAAATTCAAAAGTACAGGAGAAGGTTGATATGAGAACAACTGTTAAATCTGTAGATAGTGAGGGCTTGCAATATTCTGTCCCTTTGCTGAAATTTAGGCTCCTCTTTTAGTTTAATATCCAGGACCGTGAACTCACTCACTCACTCCCGAGCAGCACTCCACAAAAGCACTTGTTACACCATGTTGAGCTGAGCACGGGCAGCAGTGCGTGTCTTAGCCTCTCTGTCCCGCCGATCCAGTCAGTATTTCCCTACCCAAGCTGAACCAAAAGTAAAATACAAATTGGTCCTATCCATGCATAGCTGGAGCCTGTAGAGAGGCTTCATCAATCACATTAGTGCTGGAGAGAGGACTTGCTCCCTTCCCGAGCAGGCAGCCATGCTTCGCCGTGAGAAGCGATATAAATGCACCCTGTACCTTGGCGTTAGCTGGCAACGAGGGAGGTTAATGAGTGTGACTAATGGTGGAGGTGAAGAAAACTTTTCTGAGCTGGGCTCGCAAAAGTTGGTTTTACCAATGAGCTCTGCACAGGGATCTTGGCAGCTGAACCCATCCCAAACCTCTGCCGTGTATCGGAGACAGCAAGGAAGTTCATCCCACTGATTTTGTTGCTTTTTGGTGTAGGATGGGCAGCAGTGCTTTGGGAAGAGCCACAGCATCATGCAGTGATCCAAGAGCTTGCTGGAAGCCAGCGGGAGAGGGAATCGTGCACATGGTTTGGAGGGGGGATGGAAGGGTGACCAACGTGATGGAGAGCAACCCTTTCATTCTGTGCTCTGAAAATGCATTTTAGGTGACCCTAAAAGAGTGCTTAGAGCAGAGTAAGGGAGGAAGGATCCAGGGAGATGGGAGAGAAAATGCATGGCTGACACAGCTGGCTGTTTGAAGGGATGGAGATGCAGAGCCCTGATCAGAGGAAAAACAGATACCCGAAGGGAGAATTGTAGAAAGGTAAAGTAGGGAAGATATCGTGAGATAAAAGAAGTCCTACTGTGTGTCACTGTGGTTTTTGTGCCCCAGTTTCCATGGCTTATGAGCGTACCATCTTTCTGGCATGCCTGGCCAAGCTGTATGGCTTTTGAGGCACACTCAGAGCACGGCTCCCTCGGGTCACCTCCTCCTGCCTCCTCTGCTTGCTCTCAAAGCCTTTGACAGGCACAGGTCTTCTTCTGTGACACTCTTCATCACCACAGAGCGGCCTTATGATGCCACTAATGTCTGTTTTGGAGGATTCTCAGCTTTTGCTGGCTCATGGACTTTGCAAAACTTGCTTTCCCATCTCTGTAGCAAGGCACTTGCTGAAGAGGCAATCACACTGGCTGCAAAGCATGCAATTAAAATGCTACGGGCTCCTAGCAAGCTGTGGCTGTCAGGACATGAAAGTGGCCTATTTTCTGGTATATTTATGGTCATCCAAAGTGAATGTCTGTCTTTTGGATTTTCCAGTGGGCTGCTGCTGTTCTGGATTACTGAAACCAGTAAGTACAGTGTCTTGATCTCTGTGATCAGAGCTCTGGTGGAAATTGGGGAAAAACTGACTTGTACCACTGCAGCCATGGGAAGGATGCTGGGGAACATTGTGGATTTCCAAGTAAAATCATCCAGAGATGCAGCAGAGATGCCAGGAGACGTAAGGAAGGACAGGAGTAAAGCATGACGTGATCAAAACTCGTCCAGGAATATTGCTGAGGAGAGCCAGGACCAAAAGAGCAGCAGCAGAGCTGTTCAAGAGCATTACCTTTTATGTGGCTTGGAGCAGAGAGCTGAAATGAGGAGATTTAAGTTTTGGCTGCTACAGGCAGTTGTCTAATCCCTGTGTTCCAGAGCTAGAGCTACTGGCAGTTGGGGTCAGTAATACTTTGACACCTTTTCAAAGCATTTTCCAATCCTTGGCTATGATAGGATGCAAGCATAAAGGTAGGGGGATAATTATTCAGCTGCCTATCTAATCTGTTTGATCTCCCCAGTCTAATCTCCATTATCTTCAAAAACAGGCGACGGGTACTTTTGATGCAGCCTGTGATCAGAAGCCATGCTCAGAAAGCAGAAAAGTAGGGCAGCTGGCCATTTTCAAAGTGAAGCTAAGGTCTGTTCCTTGACTGCATTCTGATCTGAAATAGGCTTTTTCCATCTACAAATGGACTTTTATCTCCCCCCCCTTCCTCGTAACAACAGCTTTTTTGGTAAAGTTGCAATGGGTGTTCAAAAGGCTTCTGCATTAGAAGTCCTGGGATGGAGAGGCAGTATCTGGGGATTGCCTGCAGAAGCTTTGTTTGCTGTGGGCTTAAAAGGGTTTTTCTCTCTTGCACTGCAGTTTTTAAAATGCTTGTGGGGTAAAACATTTGATCAATTATTACGATAATGACACAAGAGTGGAATTATGAGCATAATTACCATTTTTATGCACAGTTAATTAATCATAAAATACTACATTATAGAATTTTTCTGTTTAATGAAATTCATTATAGAGGCCCCTGAAGCCCTAAATTTAATGTTAAACAAATTAAACCTGTGTCTGGGGTTAGGGCCATTAGCACAAATGTGGCCTTGAATTAGTTGCTAAAACAGGACTTGGTGAGCCATTATCCAAAGGAGTGGTGGTGAAGCAGCCCTTCCTGACCACACGTACCGGTTCCAGGCTGAGGTGAGTCTTCTTTTGCCTACCCTGGTGTTTACTCTGGGTAGCTCATGTGCTAGCTGTTGAAAAGGCTGAGTTCTTCAACCTCTAGCCCAACAGTCTGGAGGATGGTATGTGCTTGGAGGAGAAAAAGCTAGTTTTCTTGAGGTATTGGTACAGAGGTTCCTGGAGGGAAACGATCCTGCATCTTACCGGGAACAGCTTCCTATTCATGGTCCAGATTTCAGCTCTCCCATTAGGATGTAATGCAAAGAGAGTAAGAGCATGAGGGCATGGTTAACCTGCCTTGCCAAAACAATTTTACAACTAGATACTGAACTTTGTCACTGCCACGTATCAAAGACTTGCAAAGGAACCTCCTGGAGCATACTAACAGTGTAGAAAAGCCCAATGTTTTGAGTCGCAGGGCTTTGAAAGAAGAAAGATTAAGTTTTAGGACGGGAAGGCCAGCTGGGAATAGATTGCAACCAGCAGCAGTGTTGTTGCTTCCTGCTCACGTTCTCCCCGAAGAGCTGTACTGATTTGAGGCAGGTTGTAGATCATACCTCACACTACAGCAAATCAAACAGACATCCTCTGTCTTTGTAACCTTGTCCCCTTGAGGTAGGTCCCACTGGATGGGAGACTTCCTGCAACATCGTTCTCCAAGGTGGATCCGAGTCTGAGAGATGAAAGAGAGATGAAAGATTTTTTTTTTTTTCTCTTTGTTTTCTTTTTTCTTCAGGGCACTAATCCCATATTGCATCTATGCCAGTTGGCTTGTTACAGCTCTTTACTGGAGGAGAACTGGCATCCAGGTAGCTCCATCACAGACATCTCCAGTGAGCTAAGCAGCAGAAGGGCCAAAAAGCAGTGAGTTTGGTCAGGAAAACACTTCTAATTAGGAAATAGTCCAAGGGGAAGGACAGAGGTCATCTTCACTTGCCTTTGGGCAAGGGCAATATTATTTATGAATTGGGGCTAGTTATCTAGTTGCCTTTATCACTGTAGACCCAGCTCACTTGTCCTGTTCTAGTTCCCCTTACAGGCACGATGGAGCACGTTTTCTATGAGCCCATTTTGTGCTCCTGAGGCCAACAGTGTCAGGATGGTGGTGAGGGTGGGAGCTGTGCTCAGGTTTGCAGGGTGGCTCAGTGAAAACCTCCCTGCTCCTACCCTCAGAAAGGACTTGGGAGAATGCAACGGCATCCTCCCAGCTTTCTCACCGGTTGTCATGCCTTTTGCCGGCTCAGTGGCTGGCACTTGTCTTTCCAGACCCATTCAGTCGATCTTGTCCCTGTGTACTGTGAAAGGCTTTCAGAAGTGTGTACATTCAGAGATGTTGTTGTGTGTGTGTTTTTTTTTTTTTGTTTTGGTGTGTGTGGTTTTTTTTTTTTTTAACCAGTGTCTGTGTAATGGAAAGAGCTCTTGGAAGTATTAAATTATCAAGTTTCTCACAGGTACTCAGAGTGCTGATTGTTATGGTTGTTTTTATTGATGTATGATCTGGAAACAAATTGCAGCTTTTGTTGTTTTTAATAAAATGTGGCATGTCTCAGCATGCAGCCATAGTAATGTAAAATAACAAGAAACGTGTCTGTTCTGAAAGTGCAGGCACTGGTTGTTGCCCTTTGGCTGGAAAAATTGCTGCTTCTTTTTTTCTTTTCTTTTTTTTTTTTTCTATGCAGTTCTTAATCAGAGAAGCCAATTCAAACCTTTGCCAAATTCTGTGTTTATGTCATTGTTAATGCAGCATGTAGTAGTACCATATTAACTTGTGTGAGCATATCTAAACCCCAGGCTGTTCCTGTCTTGGGAATCTGATAGTATTGGGTAGTATGTTCAGAGTCACCTCAAGGTTTCCTCTCAGCATCAGGAAATTCCATTTTGTCTACTTAAGAATTTCTGGGCAGCAGAATTAAATTTATGGTGGTGGGAGAACAGATTATGAGCTGGAAATTAGGGTGGTCCTTGGGAGGTCTGGGAACTAGGAAGGCTCAGCGGTTATGTGGGTGACATCTCGGGGGGAACAACTGGGAAGGCAGGGTCAGCAGCAAGGGAACGGCTGAAGGAAGAGACCTGGCAGTCGCCAGAATTTAGGATTAGAGTGGGTGGAAGAGACCTGGGAAAGTATCTGTGGAGCATTGAAGGACCAGCAGCTGCTCAGCTTTGCCACTGGCCACCTCTAAGAGAGGGGAATAGTGCAGTGGTTACAACTCAATGTCATACTCTGCTGTCTTTAAGCCATCACATATAATTATTGCTCTTACGCTGGTTTCTGTGAGCTGCAAAAGAAAAATCAGAGTTGTGTGTTGGAATCTGTCCTTTCCTAGTTCTGTTGAATCCTTTTTTTAATTTTACTTTTTTTGCATTACATCAGAGGTAGTGAACCAATTTGTTGTTGGAAAGGAGAGGGGGAAATATTGAGCTTATGCTGTCGAGCCCAGTGTTGAAACCCCAACATTTTCCAACCCATCACAAGAAGCCGGCCATGGAGAAGGATTGCTGGCACCTCCTCAGGGCAGCAGCATGGTCTGTAGCATCGCACCTGTCCGCAGCCAGGATGGACTTAGCCTGGATCCCGTTTGTATGATGGGACCAGGCGAGCACACAGAGAGAACTGACAGGACTGTGTCTGCACATAAAAATACACAGGTGTTGAGGACACCGGTGGCACATACGTAAGGCTGGCTTTGCAAGATCCTAGCAGACCCCCAATTTGTTAAACTCCAAATTTATTGGACAGCAGGACATTCAAATAGGAGCAAATGCACTCTTCACTTGCTACGATGTTCTGGGCAATAGGTCTTTAATGTAGCCCTTGATGGGGATGCTGGGGGAAATCAAGCCCTGTCTATGCGTGCTGAAGTAGTCGCCTATATTGTCGCATTAGAGTTCTTGGCTTTTAAAAGTGAATGATGCAATACTATCAAAAACCAAGAGATGACCTAGTTATAAGGAGTCTTGCTTTCCGGGGTTAGGGTATCCATAGCCTATTCAGGGAGTAGGTACCATCAGAGTAAATACAGCAGCCGTTGCTGCTAACCACCTTTCATGGAGTAGGCTGCTCGTGGGGAGTGGTCCCTTGTAGGACTGAACCACAACCCAGTCCATGCTGCAGTTGCTCTCCTGGGAAGCAGAGGCTCAGGCTGTGAAGAAGATCCTCCTTCAAAAATACTTCCAACAAGCCTACTGCTTTTTGATAAAAACACTTTGGTTTCATATTCTGGGTTTTATTTTTAGCAGCTCTGCTGTGAAATCTGTCTCACTTAAGCAGACCTTGCTCTCTGTTTTCACTGGTGCTTCTGGCATAAAGTCAAATTTACAATAAGAGAAATCTCTGGAGAATTTTGCAGACCTTTGTTAGACTGACAACAGGTGGAAAAATATATTATAGGTTATATTTAAACCACACTGATTTGAGGTATGCATTCATGTAGTAAACAGACTCATGGCTATTCTCAGCTGAGTACTTAAACCTGCAAATGGGAAGTGCTCGAAAGGGCACAGAGTCCTCTGGTCCATCCTCCTATGCCATGGCACGGTCAGCTGGGTTCATATCGCTCCCACGAGGTGCTTGCTTAAGAGCAGACTTAGAGAATCATCATTTAGAGACTCCCTTCAGTACAGTACTGGAGTACAGTATGATAAAAATTAAACTAAACCTCCCGATGACCCCGATCCAGCCTGAATACCTCCAAGAGAAAGACAAACACTAGGACTTGCTACTCATTCTTCAAAGGAGACCTATAAAACCTCCTAACAGCAGCCAGAGAGGTAAAAATTTACAGCTCTGAATACAAAAAGTCCTAAATCCAAGTGAGATATTGGCTTCAAGACACAACTCTTTTTTTTTCCCCACTGCATGCTTTTTGCTACCCCTCACCTATGCTAACTTCTTACCTTTCTTTCTGTATCACAAAAAGCCTGATCACCATTTCTGTGCTCTACAGGTGCATTTTCCCCTCAGATTGTCTAATTGGTTAATATAATTAACTTAAACTTGAAGGAATTGTTCCTAATCTGTGCTTAGCTGGAGGTTTCAGCTTGTGTGTCACACTTGAAGAGAAGCTCCTGTGCCTGCAAGGGTTCTCAGTGTACTTTCAGCTGCATCCAGTTGATTAAATCCAAGATACTGCTTCTTTCTGAAAACCTGGTCTGCCCGATAAATCAGAGGTACAAAGCAGATATTCTGCACGTCTCAATGCATGTTGGCTGAGGAGCGGTCATTTTGAGGCCGTAACGCTGCTTGGGTTAGAAAGTGGTGATGGGGTTTGATGGACCCTGTGATGACAACATTCAGAAACTAATGGAAACAAACAGTGCTGGCAGTTTACATTTTTCTCTTAGAGGGAACTACAGTGATTTTCCTGATATCACGGTGCTGGCATACGAAGCAAAAATGTCTATTACCACTCATGCTGCAAGTGCTGAGAAAAACTTTGGGGACTGTGATCATCCCTTATTCAGGAGAAGAGGTATTTCTTGCTATGGAAAATCTCATTGAAAAATCAGTTTTGGAGATCTCTCAGCTTTTCTGCCGGAGGTGTTCTGCCAGTTTGAGGGAATAGTTCTGATAAATAAATCCTGCAGCAAGTATCTGAATGTGAGGAACATCAGGGAAAAAGACTCGCACTCAGAGAAATGAAAAAAGCGCTCTATAGTGCAGAAAGCGATAGGAAATAAAGCACATTAAGTGATTCTGTTTATGGGGAGAAAGATTAAGACTTTTGTTTCAGGCAAGAGGCTGCTCCTTGTGGGGAGGGAGCTCCTTTGTCAACATGCTTTTACAAGCTTTCAGGGGCAGAGATGGGTTTGCTTTTGGGGGTGGTGTGAAGCAAATCCCCTTGCTCACAGTGTGCAGCAGCTCTGAATGGTGCTTGTGCGTGATGCTCAGCATGGGTGAGTGCCTGTTGCTGGGAGGTTAGCCTCTGTTAGAGACAAAAAGTTGAGTTTTGCTCTATCCGTGGGATTCTGTGCCAGTGCTTAGGTATTTAACGGGCATCAGCGTGGTTTGCTGCAGGGTGAGGGTGGCTCAGTGTTTAGGATCCATAGGTACATGCAGGGGGATCTTCCGATAAATACTTCCAGGTTTGCTTGCAGCATGGCTCTCGTGCATGCTGTGCAGCACACTGTAGATAGGGGAAGCCAAGCTGGGATTCACAGATGTTGCATGATAGATTGTAGCTGGATTTTTTTTTTTATGACACCTGTTGTTAAGGAGAGCTTTGGGTCCTTCTTGTGAGGGCCAGCAGCTGGCTGGAGAGGGAAATGTAGACACATTTTTAAGATGGTCTAAATGCACCAAAAGAAAATATTTTTTTTTTGACCTTAATTCCCCTCCAAACAGGAAAAATGCTCTGAACATCCTTATTCTTCACCAAAATGGTCAGTAGGTGTTTAAGCTTCCCAAAATCTATTTTGGCACTGAAGATAAATAATTTAAGTGTATAATATCTTTGCTTTCAAAAGGAAACTTAGCTCCTGAGAAGGTAAGCCTAACATGAGAATGTCTTTTGTGTGTATGCTGAGCGTGAAGCCCAGTACTTTATAATACTCATGGTATTGGTAACTTGGCAACTTTTAAATCATGAAAGATTTACACGAGTGCTGCAGAGCTGGAAATGTTTTATGACATGTTCATTCACACTAAATCAGACTCTGCCTTTTTAGAGTTTTCTTTCTAGACAGTTATGCAAATGCAAAAAGACAGGAATGGATTTAAAATGATTTTTGGCATTGGAAGATTAGCAGAAAGTGACAGACTGCCACAAAACACTCTGCCGCCTCTGCTCCTGCAGACTTCCAGCTCTGGTATGGATGGGATGGGCAGCAGTGAGAAGAGGAAGAAACAGATTAAGGGTCTTAGTTTTATCTTCATTACTGTAACATTTATGTGCTTGGAAGGGGTGATGGGTCTGTTTTGCAAGGCGGCTGTTACAAAATTATAATAAAAAATGATTATATAGAAATCTAGTGTAGGGCTTGACTGTTCCCAGTGGGCAATTTCTCTCCTTACCCTTAATTGAAAATGAGCTAGGAAAGTTTTCTTTTTGGCCTTGTCCAAAGACGGGGTTCTGCAAAGCCTCTAAAGTGATAATTATCTCTTACTTACATAGCTGAGCTTGTTTGCTTCTCTGGATGTGGAGGGATGAACTAGCTTCTACCATGCGAAGGATACAGGCAGGGTTATCCTGTCCTGTTGCTCCCCCACCCCAAATCCCCCAGATTGGAACTGCAGTGTTTAATACCACTCATCAAAAGACAACACCGGCACTGAAAAGCCCAGCTCTCCTCGTGCTCTTTAAAAGGCTGTATTGCCCACAGTATTTTCTGTGTTTTCAACTTGCATGCAACTACAATTCTTAAAGGATGATTAACTGGCTTAATGTAAAAGGTAAATTCATGGCAATGACCTCCTGACTCAGAGCCCTGTGCCTTGCTAAGGTAGGCTAGAATCCCCTAGGATATCTGATATAATTTGCAAAGCATAATCCCTTAAAAGGACTGGAGTTGATAGGGTCCAGTCTCTGTCACCAGCCTGGCTGTCCCTGACACAGCTGACATGCTGAGGACAGAGGTATCTTGTACTTGCAACCTTCACTTTGATTTATGAGTACTTTGTACAAACATATGTTCTCTGAAGGCTGAAGCTGAAGAAATCCAGAAGATCCCCATTGATTGATTAGAGTTTTGAACTCAATTCCTAGTCAGATTTTCATTTGGGAGGTACTCAGGCTGTCCAGGTCACTGCTTTGCTTTGAAAACAATGAGATTTTAAAAAAAAATAAATATAAAAATCACCAAATAAATGTCAGAACCTTTTCTTTGGACTGCACTTGGATTGGTTTTACAGAGCGCTGTCGGTAATGATCAGTCCGCCTGTTGGCCCAGCTCAATGGAGATCCTCTATGCATTAGGTGATACCTGGGTCTGGGACTCTGAGGAAAACCCTAAAAGCAGAATTGCCTCAGCTCTGACAGCCCTTGCAGTACCTAGTGCCGAAAGATCCTGATTGACCACAAGGTATGGGGATTGTCATTCTTGAAATGTTTTCCTTTCAGGACAATTTCATCTCCCGGTTTCCCTTCTGTCTCTGAAATACCTCTGAGAGTCTATAAGATGTCATCTTTCTCCTTCTGGGTCTTCAGGGAGTTGTGTTGCTGATCTCCAATCATTAGTTCATGAATTATGATTCTCTAGTGCACATTAGATCTCTTAAGGCTGCTGTTTCACCTACCTATCTCTGTGGTCCAGACTTGTCTCTCTATTCCCATCAAGTCTTTACCTCTCTTTCTGGTATCTTCTCACGGACATCTGTCCCTCAGCTCAAGCTCACCAAACATGACACCAGCTCTTCATCCAAGCCATCTCTGTCACCTCCCTCTTTAGTCCCTGGGTTGCCTCACCCTGTGCTGTACTATGAACACAATAACCCTAGAAAATACACCTCAGGTGAGGGAGGTTTTCTGTTGCAGAAAAGCCCTTTTCATAACACAGGAGGTGTCACTTCGAATATGCTTTTATGGCCATTTTTGCAGCTCTTATTATACCTTAGATCTAGAACAGATTCTTAGAATTGCTCATAATTGCCAGTCATTGGTGCTTTACAAATCCTCTTCCTCAAAACATGCAGCTGGGGAAAAATAACCCTGCCCAGTGAGTGACTCTCGCGTGGGGAAAATAATGAGAAATGTGGAGTGCAGGAGCAACAGGCTTTCTGGACAATTGTAAACAGCAATCATGTTTAAAAGCATCATCATCTGATCGCAGAGCATTCAGCGACAGAAAGGGAAGTGCTGTGTTTAATGAATTAAACTGTTCATTGAAAATAATGACTCATTTCTGACTTGTAGGTACTTACTGGCTGCTTGTGGTGCTGGTAGTCCTTCATCAGCTCAAGGTGTGAGCAGCTCCTGCGTGTGCTTTCTCTAAGCCTCACTGCTTTTGCTTTGTGCCAGCTACGCTTGGTTTGTCTGTCCCGTGCAGCTGTCTGGATGCTAACTCTATTGTAGAATAACTGCTATGCATATGTTAACAACAAAAACATATGTGGAATCACTGAGTCACCAGCTGGCTGAGGCTGGAAGGGACCTCTGGAGGTCATCTGGTCCAACCCTCCGGCTGAAGTAAGGCCACCTACAGCCAGTTGCCCAGGACTTTATCTGGATGGTTTTTGAACATCTGCAAGGATGGGCACTTCACAACCTCCCTGGGCAACCTGTTCCATTCCTCAGTCACCCTCACAGCAAAAAAAGTGTTTACTGATGCTCGGAGAGAACCTCCCATGTTTCAGGTTGTGCCCATTGCATCTGGTCCTGCTGCTGGCACCACTGAAAGGAGCCTGGCTCCGTTCTCTCTGCACCCTCCGTTTGGGTATTTATACACATTGATAAGATCACAGAATCGATTAGATTGGAAGGGACCTCCGAGATCATCGAGTCCAACCTTCGCCCTAACACCACCATGTCAGCTAGACCGTGGCACTAAGTGCCACCTCCAGTCTTGAATACCTCCAGGGATGGTGACTCCACCACCTCCCTGGGCAGCCCATCCCAATGCCTAATGACCCTTTCTGTGAAGAAAGGCCTCCTCATTTCT
>NW_009604251.1:12219-22883 GCF_000690535.1 Cariama cristata | reverse complement strand
CGCCACTGGGGGGTCGGCTCCACCAGTGCCCAGTACAGGGGGACGATCCCTGCCCTGGTCCTGCTGGCCACGCTATTGCTGATACAGGCCAGGATGCTGTTGGCCTTCTTGGCCACCTGGGCACACTGCTGGCTCATGTTCAGCCAGCTGTCAATCAGCACCCCCAGGTCTTTTTCTGCTTGACCACTTTCTAACTACTCGTCCCCCAGCCTGTAACGCTGCATGGGGGTTTTGTGCCCGAAGTGTAGGACCCAGCACTTGGCCTTGTTGAACCTCATGCCGTGGGTCTCGGCCCATTGATCCAGCCTGTCCAGACCCCTCTGTAGAGCCTTCCTATCCTCCAGCAGTTCAACACTCCCACCCAGCTTGGTGTTATCTGCAAGATTCCCCTGAACTTTCTCTTCTCTGGGCTGAACAGTGCCAGCTTTCTCATCCTTTCCTCATAGAAGAGATGCTCCACACCCTTAATCATCCTTGCGGCCCTCCATTGGAATCTCTCCAGTACATCCATTTCTCTCTTGTGCTAAGAAGCCCAGAACTGGACACAGAACTCCAGGTATAGCCTCACCAGTGCTCAATAAAGACGAAGGATCACCTCCCTTGATGTGTTGGCAATACTTTGGTGCAGCTGAGGGTGTTGCTCCTCTTTGCAGCAAAGGCACATTGCTGGCTCACGTTCAACCGTGTGTGTTCATGTGTCCACCAGCACCCCCAGGTCCTTTTCTGCCAAGCTGCTTTGGTGGCCTCAGGGTATATTTGTACATAGAGCTGCTCTTCCCCAGGTGCGGGACTTTGCACTTCTCCTTGTTGAACCAGAAAGCAAACGTCTTTTAATATTTCTGCATTAAGGCTTCAACTCCCTCAGATAATAACTCATTGCCTCTCAAAAACTTTAACAAGGTCTTTTTCTGTGCTACATGGCAGAGGCAATCCACTTGCAGCTCCCGCAGGGGGGTGAATCTTGTACTGCAATGTGTTTCGGTTTCTATACCAATGCATCAAACAGGAATACCATATTCCCCGAGATTTTCCCTAGGGCAAACTCCTTATACCTGCATCTAATGCAGCATCAAGGAAATTTTTCTTAGATATGGAAACCGATCAAGAAGATGTAACAGAAGGTAAGGTTGTCCCAGATGAGAAGAAAAGGTATATATAGGCTATGACCCATTTAGGGATGTTTATTGATGGAGTGTTTCCATCCTCTGAATGACTCAGGCTTGGAGCAATGGCAGGTTCAAGAATGTGCTGATAAATATTCTGCTGTCGTTGATGAGGCTTCAGCTTTCGCCATACATTTTACTGGACAGGTGGAGGCACTTCTAATGGCAACAAGTAAATCTTTCTGCTGATATCTTTAACCTGACATTTTTCCTCTCTCCTATGAATAGCTTCAGGTGGCGTGAGTGATTATTCTCAAACTTCTTACAAACTCCTCAGTGTCTAGGATAATGTGTTCATGTAAACATATAGAAATACGAAGAGAGTGTGCAGAGAACAGGCTCTTCATTCCGCATCAAATCTCTCTTTCCAGATCTAGCTCACAAAGGAGGGAACAGAGGGTTTCAAACCTTTCCAGGATAGCTATAACCTTTTCGTACTTTCCATGTGTTAACATACATATAAGGTGCGAAAAGGGGCAGGAGAAGTCTCCTTTGGATGGCTCATCCTTGGCACATGCTGTCTCGGGTTGCTGTCGTTACAGGGCTTGTCTGACTTCAGATGTAGGCACCTGAAATGCCAGACTTGGTGGGGTTTCATGGTACTTAGGAAAGGTAGTGCCACAAGTTGCATTATCTGATACCCCAAGGTCCAAAGAGGAGCAGGGGTTGGTCTGTGATGGGAGATGTGGATGGACTTTTATATGGGCACTGCTGATGACTGTGATGGCTGCTCTATCTGCTGTGCCATGTATTCCACCCCAAAAGGTTGGCTTTGGTGCTACGGAGAGCAGTACGACTGCTTGGACTGTGCTTATAGCACTTGGGAGTCCTTTCCACGTCAGTGGTGATTAAACCACCCTTCCCAGGAGCCGGTGAGGTGGAAAATGCTGTGATTACCAAGCTGATATTCTGGGATTGCTATTGACAATCAAATCAGGCGATATTCCTCAGGCTGATTAGACCAGATGTGCAGGACATTTTTAATAAACTACAAAACAATTGAGATGATTTGATAGCAAACCTGAAGAGAATGGATTAATAATTTAAGACCTGAGTAAATACGATCTTTGAAAGTCATATATTCTGGCAGGAGGGCTAATGCTCCAGCTCAGCAGCCGTGCTGCCCTTGTGCTCCAGAAGAAACCTGGCAGACCTGATCGACCCTGTGCCTTGTGCTCCAGTTAAAGTATAAAACCAAATCTAGTGCTCAGGCTCTACGTTCACCTCCTTGATTTGTCCAGTGAATGAAGTGCTGGTGCCGACGGGATGAGGGGTGTGAAGGGACAGGCTGATGCAGAGGTCAGTCGGGTGGTTGGGACATCATGGGAGATGCAGTGGAGGTGCTCAACATGGTCAGGTAGATGGAGGAACCTGCTTAATTAATACATCATGTGCTAATCAATGGCATCACTGCATCTACTGCAAACTGAATCTGTCAGGTTAGATGGGGTAGGCTGTGGGAATGTATGGGAAAAGGTACTCCTGCTGTGGTGGAAAAGGGCTTTGCTCTTTTGCTCCGAACTGGGCCCATTCTGATTTGTCACTCTCTTATAGACTTGCTCCAAACTGTTTCCATCGATGTATGCAAATTTGAATGTTGCTATTACTTTTATTTTTAAAAGAGAAACAGCCAAGCAGAGCAGGCATTGTAATAAATGCTGACACAAAGCCAAGTGTTGGACTGTCCAAACAGTCAGATCAGAGAAATGCATTAAAGAAATTAAATTTCATGAAAGCTCATTAGAAGGGACAATTAGTGGGGAGCAGGATCCTTATCAAATGGCAACTACGTCTTCAAAATACAAGGGAGTGCTGACATTGGGGTGATTAGACTAGAGGCTGTGGGTCAGGCACTGTGTAATTAATTTATTCCAGAACTTGCACTGAGAAATTGGATGGTAGTATGTTAGAAACCCCGTAATTATAAAAGTATGGCTTACAGGAGCGTTTGCAGGAAACCACTATTTTATGTAATATCCTGTCTCTGGTCACGCTGAGCCACCCAGTCTGGTTCTGGTGCAAGATGCTTCCTTACATGACCTCCCTGAGGAAGATGTTCTCCTACTTGGATATCTTCAGATCTTGCTGGGATTCTGTGTTTAAAACACCGTCATGCAGTCGAATTAGAGGCACTTTGCCTTTGATGGCCTTGAATAGAGATATTTAACAGAAAGATTTGTTTAGCACCAGTGCACAGTCAGACTTTCTGTGTGAATCCCTTTAGAGGTCTGGGGAGCAGCAGGACGCTGTTGCTGAGTTCAAGTAGCTTATTATTATCTGTACATGAGGGCTGTATTTCGTTTCTATGCTTAAGAAGAGGCAAAGCACCACAGGCTTTGCTTCTCTTTCTGAATATAAAGACAGGAGGCAGGCTACGAGTTTCTCCAGGTGTGTTGTGCTATTCATGTGAGAAGAGCTGCAGGCAGTTCACAAGAGGAGGTGAAATGGGTTCCGTGCTTTTCCAGAACAGTCATTCCTAGGTTTTTGGTTGCTTTGTTCAGAAAGTTTATGGTTTTTTTCCTGTCTGAATGCCACTTCCCACTCTTCCTTTCCAAGCAAAAGTTTTGCTACTGATAGCTTTCTTGGACTATACAGCATGGGTAGCAAATGCATTGGCTGCCCATTTCTGTGTCTTACTGTTTCTGTTTGCACACTGGCTTTGTAATATATAACATAAAAGCAGTAGATCAGCCACATCTGATTAGAAAAATCCTAATCTTTCCTAGTGTCTTGTTTTCAGCAGTGGTCAAAACCAGAGCCCAGGGAACAAGAGAGTAAGGCAAGTAAGGAGAGATGCGTCCTCAAAATTCTATTCCCAGACTCCAGGAATTTGCTTCTTGGGCATTTCCTAACCCAATATTGGTGTCCTGGTGTTTAATAGCTATCTAAGTCATCTCTTTAATGACTTTATTTCATCTTGCCTGGAGGGAATGAAGGGTTGGCATAGTTTTGGTTCACTGAGGGACAGCTGGTGCCTCTGGGAATATGTGTTATACTGTGCACCCAGTGCTGTGCAAAAACCTCCCCTGCTCAGGAGGGGATGCTACTTCTGAAGTTATCCAAAAACTGTCTTCCAGGAAGGTAAAGGACCACACCAGAAACCACCGATCCATTTGCAGTCGTCTGAGCATCCTACCTGGTTTCTTATGCAGGCCCAGCACGATGCTGTAGTGGCGCACATTGACACACTTACCAAAGATTGCAAGGATCTGAAAGGCACTGTTAGAAGTTTATGAGTTGTTTTAACAACCAAAGTCTTTTTCTATGATATTTCTCATGCACTGGTTGCAGCTGGAGAAAATTAGCCGTAAAGACAATTTGATTTTAGCTTATGATTAGTCTGATTTTTAGAACTTATCTCTGTTCAATTGCCCTTCTGGGAATTTCTACGTTAAAACACAAATTGTTTCTTAAGAGTCTGAAGTTAAGAAGCTCTCCAGGTGCTTTTTGGTAGAAGTGCTCACGCACACACTATCACTCACTCACTAGATTATGCAGAAATTCTGATTTTTCATATGACAAGGCTTAGCTGACACAGCACAGCTCAGGAAGGGACAGCATGAATTAACTGAATTATAAGGTAATGTATCTCTAAGTGCTGCAGAAAAGGGTCGCTTTGGGGAGCGTTCCCTCACATTTAAGAAGTGCAGGAGATGCCTTCCTGCAGGGCTGCCATGATGGAGCAATGCTGGCCCTTGTCCTCTACAGAAAACCTGTCAGATGCTGGTCCTGAGCACCCAAGCACCAGGCAGATAGTATCCACAATCCAACACGAGCGGGGATAAAAAGCATCCCACCCTGCACATACCTGTACAGCACAAGAAAGTTATTTTGGAAGTGTTTTATAGTGGCTTTAAAGAACTGCCTTGGTTCCGTACCTTGCACATCACTGCCTGTTAAAGCCAGTTGTCTTAATTACCACAAGTCCAACTCTACAGGATTGAGAGGATATTAAAACTAATAAATGTAAAACATCTTTCTATATCTTTCTTTATGTATCTATACAGCTGGGCCTATGGGCAGGTCAGTCAACCTCTCTGCCTCATTTTCCTCATCCATAAAATGAGACTAATAATCACTTACATCACAAGAATATTCAGAGAATTAATGTGCTTTGAAGGTGAGAAGTGGGCTATGAATAGTGATCATAGTGATATAGAAAGAAAAAAAACCTGAAAACCTTCCTCAAACAAAAATTTGTTTATGATATCTCTTTTAATGGAAGAGCTGGCATGAGCTCCTGTTCACTGGGTGATGGAAATTTAGGACTGGAGAAAAAGTTTCTAAAGGAGTCATTTGGTCAGTTTGCATTTGCCTTGATTTACTCCCTGCGTTTTATGCTTCCAGCACCTGTGTACATCTTTGCAAGGGATTGGTTCTTGTGTTTTAAGTATTTTTAGGAAGCAGAGGCGTCTGAGCATCGGGACATGCACCGAAGGTGATTTCTGAGTCTGCCCATTTCCATGGCCATGGAGCTGAGCCTTTATTCTGAAGTGGGCAGCATAATTACACTGCTATAAAGTGGAGCAGGGCAGGTCTGTGCAACTGCTCTACACCTACACCTCCCCATCCACGGCCTGCTAATTGTGTCATTACCTGAAACCCCCCCACTGTTGAAAATCCTAAGTTTTTAGGAGTCTTTGCAACAGTCCCAAAAGAGCTTTGTCGAACATTCCCATGTAGTGATTTTTTTGTTGTGTGTTGGTTTCTATAATAAATGTCACAGATTTTGAGTATCTTAACCATATTTTGATTTTGCGTATTACGCAATATAAGGTCATTAGATGTACAGGGAACTGATGAAAGCACAAAATTTGAGGAGAAGCTGCTGTCCCGCCCGTAGGTTTCACGCTTGTGCCATTTCCAGTTCACCATGGGAGGAGTTACAGGCAGAGCGTAAGTCTTCAGAGAACGTAATTATCCTCTCTGTCTTTCTGACTACTACTCGTAGAAATACAGGCTCAATTAGGTTAAGAGCACTGAACAAATGTCTCTAAAAGAAAGAAAAAAGGGTGACTCATGCTATTTATTCTCCTACAGCATAAGTTTATATCCCTGTATCTGATAGCGACGTCAAAAATATGAATCATTTCTGCGTTAGCAAAAGCCAAACTTGGGCGCTGCCGGCAGTACGCTTAAAGTTGTGTCAAAATGAATCACTATCACAGGGTTGGCTTTGTCATCCCGTAAAAATTATACCCATGAATTCTAGGCACTCCTCCATATTTGACATGAATATTCATTCACGATTAAAAAGCACTTGCCCAGCTTTGTAAGCCAAAAAAAAAGAAAAAAGAAGAGTTACCGTTGGTGTTTTGTGACTGCGGCCACCGTGTTATGGCTTTGTGGTTGGCATTAGAGAGCAAAGCCCAGGGTGAAACCATCTGAAAAAACTGCTGAGCGTGTTGTATAAGTGTGCAAGTGTGACTGTGCTCTTTGCAGTGGTTTGCACTTTTAAGCCACCTTTTTTTAAAGATGAGCTTGGAGCTTTATAGAGCACAATGCCCTTGTTCAGATGGATTAACTGAGGCACAAAGCAAGGTTATGATTTTCAGAAGTGCTGAGCCTCTGCAAGTCTTTCGTACCCCGTGTGGACTCTCAGACAATCAGGTCCAAATGACTCGTTTAGGGCAAACCATGAATTTCTGTAAGAGATGGAAATAGAAATCCAGGAGTCCTGACCTCTATTCTTGATGTTAAACCTGTAGCCACGTTCATTCTCACTACATGGAGTAAAATGACCTTCAGCTGAAGAAAACTGAAACATCAGCAAAGTCTGTTCATAACTGGGATGGTTTGCTGAAGATGGCCATTAAAAGAGTTTTGAAGAGCAAATGCAGCAGCCTTCATCTGCCAGATGCTGTTGGTGTGGACTGGAAGGTGTGTGGCAAACACCCCGGGCATATGGCAAGCATAGTCCCAAGGGCTTCCTGGGGAATGCTCTATCGCTTTTGGTGAGAAAATGGAAAAGAAATCCCTCTTTGAGCAGCAAGTCAGCACACAGGCTGGTGGTTCAGGCACCACGATGTGCAGCGTTGCTCCTTGTGAAGATGTCAGCCCATCCACACTGTAAATTGGCACATTATATGCTTCATTAGGATACAATATCAGGATGGGGAACTGTACTGACAACAATATGGTCCGAGCATCTGCGCCGCAGCTAGAAAATGGCTGATGGTGGGCAAGTACGGCTCACGTCTGCATCTAATTCTGGTCGAGGACTGGAAATAATTATGTAAGCTGCAGTAGGTTTATACTGGGAAAGGCATAGCTGTTTGCGATGTGTATGACCCACGGACATTTGATTTCTCTGTCAGCCATGTGGAGGTTCTAGGTGGCAGCAGGCACTGTTAGATACGTATTATCTAGGATGCACAGAGGGGAGAAGTTGGAGAGGAGCTGCATTGGGGACAATCTCGTCTTCAACCTGAATTTTCTTGCACTACTTGTGAACTGCAAGCAAGGTTTTACGTGTTGGGCACTGGAAAGACTGCCCTCCACGGTCCATAAAATGTGCTGGTGTGCTGCCTATGCCTGCGGCAAAGCTGGACCTGAAGCTCCTGCGGATGTTCCTGAGCTAGCTCTGCTTGGCTTCGGCAGGTCCCACGAGCGGTGAGGATGGAGCTCGGTTTCTCCTAGGGGTTTTGGGCCAAGTGTGAAGCTGGGTCAGGTCTTTGCAAGTGACATGTTGGTAGTGGTCAGGATATAAGCATGATCACACTGAGCAGCATTTTCTCTCATGGGATTGCTGTCTTCGTGCAAATCAGTGAGGGTTTTGCAAGCCTTACTACATGCTGGAAAAGAAACCTGACTTTTTTGTTTAAAGCCGAATTGTCATCCCGTTTTCTGTTTTCCAAATGTTCCCAGTGAAGAAATAGGGGAAGGAAAAAATGCCCATGCCATCAGCTGGTGCAAAAACCCGATAATCTTTTGATTGGCTTTGGCAGTCCATGCTGAGATGATTGCTGGCATGCCTGTTCCCTCATTTCAGCCCTCAGGTGTAAACGAATCTGAGCTATGCAGTTCAGGGTGGTTTGCTTGGGATTTTGGGAGTCCCACAGCTAATATCGAGGGGATTGCCATTACGCAGCTTGGGGGTGTTAATGTCGGCAAGGGGAGAACATCGATTGTGCACCTTCTCCATGGGAAGGAGAACTGACAGCCTGTGATTTTTGGACTACTGGAAGGAGGGGTGAGAACTGCTGAGCTGCAGAGACCCTCACACAAAGATCAAAATACTCGAGAGTGGTTGTGGAAACTATTATTTAATGTGGCTTTTGAATTGCAGGAAAGCATTGCAAAACCCTAGACCCTTCATATCACTAAGTGATGAGCTATTTTCTTGGCAATGCCACATGTCCAAAAAGGAATAAATCAGAGATACAATTATTGCGATAGCGGATAACACTCCGCATCTAAAATGGATTTAGTAAAGCATTACCAAAAGAAAAAGAAATGAAAGGTGTAAATTAAATCTCCATAATGATGAGGGAATTGCATGATATCAAACACTAAGATACCCTATTAGCTGATAAATAACCCTTGTACTGGTTACCTCCGGGAGCCATGTTTGCATTTTATGATAATTACTTCTTGTCTTGGGGCATTTACTAAGGAAAAAGCCCAGAAAGTTAACAATAAATTTTTATAATTAAGCTTCAAGATGAATTGAGACTTTGTAGACATAAATCTTTTCATTTGTGCCAAGCTGTAACATTTTGTTAGCATGATATCAACTAATTTATGGAAATATTACCAATTATGGACATTTTCATACAAATGAAACAAACAATACTGACAATAATGGAGCAAGTAGCACATTTTGATACTCCATGGATGTGACTACATTATTAAAGAGGACAACTTCAGTTAGTTTAAGAAAATGCCGGAGCTGTTTTTAATGAGAGGAAAGCTCCCATGAAATACAAAAGAAAGCTGAGGAATTACTATGACCGTCACGATCCTTTAAAAGAGTGCATGATCTGGATCCTCTGTCTTTGGGCACTTTTAGGTATGGGAGTAGGAGAGCAACAACCCTAACCCCAGTTCTTATACTGATTTGCTGCATGATCTCATGTGGGTTACGTGACCTATCTGGAGTGATTTACTCCATCTCTAGGTGAGGTTTTGCTAAAGGGTCAATGGCAAACAAGACAACAATAATTGCAGGTCTCTACAGAAGTCATCATCAGACCATTGACGAGGAGGTGCGGGAGGATATTTCAGGCCCCGTTCCTCCTAGCCCCAAATTGGGATGTATTTGCCCACTGCAGGAGGTGAGGATGGTTGTATTGACAGAGACCTGTGCTACCACAGTCCCCAGAAGTGCCAAAATCACGCTGCTAAATTGTCTAGAAGCTGATCTGTAACCTCCACACCACCACAGCCTCCTAATTCACTCAGAGATTGCCTTTCATAACCTAAAATTGCTCCTTATATATCACAGAAGTTGTTGGGGACATCAGTGTCCTCCTAACCAGCAGACTGGAAAAAGCCCCAGGTATATCTACTGGAAAAGGCTTTGGATTTCTGACAACAAAAGGGAGGTTCAAACGTTCACCAAAAAATAACATATCTATTTACCTCCCGAATGCCTGACCAAGCTAATTTTTCAGACTTGCCCTGGCATAGAACCATCCCTGTGATATATTTGAGAGGTTGGTTTGGTTTTGATAAAGTTGAGGAAGTCAACTGGGATAACCAGGTTGATGCTGTAAGACTCGGCCTTAATGATGAATGCAATGAATTGTTCAAAACAGAGAGGTAAAGATTGAGGGGATTTGTATCGATCAGGAAAGATCAGAATGAAAAAGATGCGTAGGAAGGTTCATTTTTTTTCTTACCCAAAAAGAAGCAACCAGCTATAAATAGATTCAGTGGTTTAAGGAAATAAAAGAGAGTAAAATCTTTTGATTAACTTTAAATCCTGACAAATGGAGAAGCGGTCACAGCATTGACAAACCGAGAAAGGCAAAATGTTTTTTCTGTCTGTTGCTTGGCGTTTCGGGGGAAACAGGATTCAGGGGGAGGGAAGGTTCCTGCTGCTGTGGGGGAGAGAAAACCAAACTGCTGCTCCTTAGCCTGGTTTGTGAGG
Organism: Cariama cristata; assembly: GCF_000690535.1. Classification (NCBI taxonomy): domain Eukaryota; kingdom Metazoa; phylum Chordata; class Aves; order Cariamiformes; family Cariamidae; genus Cariama; species Cariama cristata. Next base: position 12,626 of record NW_009604251.1, on the reverse strand, counting down.
GTCCCCATCTGCTTGAACCCCCTCTGAGCTTTAGAATCCAGATGCGTTTGCTTTTCATGGGTTTTCCTTCTGCTCCTGGAGTCTGTTCTGTATCACCCAGTGCTCTGCCTCTGCCCCTGTGACACCTCCCTTGGATTATTCAGTGAAGTGTATAATTACTTCAGCATACGCGGGTAGCTGTTACTGGAAAGTAGGAGCTGAATGAACCATTTAAATGGTATTTAGCTGTTTTTCTGGTTTTGTTACTGTTCCCTGGCTGACGTGTTGGCAGAGCAAAAGGAGACATCCTTTGGACTGGTGCAGGGAGGGTGTGTGAGCATCCTTTAGTGGGCGGGTTCGGTGCCTCCCTGTTGCTCCACGCGGACCTGAGGACCAGTCTCCTTCAGTGCTTTCGTTCAGCAGCAGGA
>NW_009604251.1:1727-12194 GCF_000690535.1 Cariama cristata | reverse complement strand
GTTTCTGGCTGAACCGTGGGCTGCAGACTTCCCTGCCACACCAAGATGTCCCCAGCTCCTCTCTCCCCAGCAGAGAACAGGTGTTTTTGGGTTATGATTCACCTGATCCGCTTCGGACGTCTGCTCCAGGTGGAGACGGACTGTGTGCTGGAAGGAACTCATTCCTCCCACCCTGCTGCAGTCTCGCTGCCTGGCTCAGCCCACGCAGTAGCTGTCTCCATCTGGCTGAAGGGATCCCACAGAGACTCTCCCGCCTTCGGAAAACAAGCTACATTGGGATTTTTAGATATATTGGGAGTTTTTTTTAGCATTATTTGCATGTGGTCTAGTGGGGAGCTCCTGCTTCACAACAGATTGCAAGATACGGTTTTGTTAAAAAATAAAGTCTGTTTACAGCTTAAAGTAAAGGCACTAAATTTTCAGTTGTTGGATCGAGTTTGTGTTAATACAAAGGAGACTTCATGTGTTACAATAAAAGCGATACCATAATTAAACATAACTGAAGGGAAGTCTCATTCCTACAGGGTTTAGGTAGGGTGTCAGTACTCTGGGAGTGATTAAATCTCAATATTTAATGGTGGCTTATGGAGCATTTGATTTCTGGGTGCCTGAAATACTTCGTGTTTCTCTTGTGGGACTGCTCAATTGGGATAAGGGATGTGCTTTGTGTTGCCAAAATGAAGGCTCAGGATGACCAAAAAAGGAAACCCCCAAAGAGAAACATCTGAAAATGATTGCCGTGGAGCCATGCGGGGATGGTGCAACCCTTCCCTGGTGCCCTGCACTGGTCTGGCACAGTGAGAGCATGATGGCCCCTTTGTTAGCAGAGACCCCAGTGTGTCACAGGCTTTCTGCACAGCCTTTAACATTAAACAACAACAGAAAAGAAAAAAAAAGGAAAAAAAAGAAAGAAAAAGTAAAACAAAATAAAACAAAAGCTTCTTTCAGCTCTTGGCATCTTCCTACGATGGGGATGGGGACTGTGCAGCAGAGGAGCAAGCGACAGTTTTATAACAGATTGCCTGAGAGTTTGTGTGTCTGGAGGTAGAGAAGGAGATTGGTTGGAGAAGGGAAATGCGGAGATGACAGCTGGTTAGGGCTTTTGAAAAAGGATCTCAAAATATGCCTAGTGTCCTTAGTAGGAGGCACGTAGCCATAAACACAAAGTGAGCGGCTGGCATAGTCCCTGCAGTGATTCAGCTCAACAAAACTCAGCCAAAAAAGGGGAAAAAAACAAAAGGCATTGCAAGGAATTCGGAGAAAGTCCAGTGAAATTTGGAATGGGAAGAAGATAGTAGTGCAGCAAATCCTGTGGTGAATAAAACAATTAAAGTCATTTATGGCAATGTAAAAATAGTGTTTCATTTAGCAAAGACCAGCTGTGGAGCATCCTGTACAGCTAAAGGTAGTTCTGCTGCCTGGGGTTACTTTACAATCATCTTCCTCGTTCTTGTCTGAGTGTTTTAATTAACCTTTTGTGCCCTGATCCCACATCCACTCTTCATCTGTAGCTATGCTCGTGTGGAGTTATGATCCTGATTAGCAGCACAAAGCAGAACTGGAAGGGAGAGGTTTCCAATTAGTCTCTGTCTCCACACAAGTGAACTCCTTTGCTAGCTATCTGTTGTTTGCCTGAACATTAAATTGTTTCTTTTTAATTTAAGGATTGAAGATAAAACCTCTCCCTGTGAATTTGTAAAGGCTCATTTACAGAAAGCTTTAGTAAATTAATACATGATCTATGGAATAAAAATAATGATTTAATTCCAATGAGCAACATGACAAGACAGTACAACGCGGGCACTTTGTTACCATGTATTTTAAATTACTCTCTTCAGCGCCATAGTAGTCTTACTCCTCGGTCTGTGATTTTAAATTACAGGTACTTAATGCTCAGCAATAACTCCTGGCTGCTGCTAGAGTACACCGGGAGAGCGCATGTGGCTGCAGACCCAGGGCATGGCCAAGGGGTGCTGGTGCACAACCGCAAGGGAGACGAGACCTTGGTCTGACTCTCGGATGCCACAGACTGTGAATTTGAAGGGAATAAAATCCTGGTTAAGCAATTTGGAGTGTTAGATCTTACAAAGTAAAAGTGAAGGTATGAACAGAGCAATGAGGCTGGATGTGCTTAACAGTGACGAATAAGTTTCTTTTTTGCTAATGTAGCTTATTTCCTCTGAGTTCAAGGTGGCATCACTATATAACTCTCAGGAACAGCAGGTAAACAAATCCTCTGGGCTTTTAACAGCTAGTTTTTGAATGATTCATCATCTGGCCTTGTGGCTCAGGGCTTCTTTTACTTTTTGCCTCGTGCTTCGTCTTAGTCAGATCCCTGATCCCTTACAATTCTGTCCCCTGGACACTTACGTCGGCTTCATTATCTGGAAGGCAGCTCTGTGGTCTGCTATCCTTGGAAATTGAAATGCTCTTGGAAAATGAAATTCCTACACTCACCTGCTGTAGCTGCATCCTCATTAAGATTACCCCAAGGAGCCTTGGCTTTGCAGCCACCTACCCAATTTATTTGGAGCAATGTTCAGTTTTGGTTGCAAATTGCTTCTGCTAATCACCAGGCAATCATGGCCCAGTTCCCAGTATTGTGAAGAATATAATTGCTGCTTTACAGGCAATAGCCTGCCAAGCTGAAGTTTCACATTCAACTTACAGCATACAATATGAAAGTATTTCCCCAGTGAAACCTGCTTCCCTGTGCCACAAGAACTGGAGCTGGGGCTCCAAAGAGCTGCTTGGGTGATTTTTCCATCATCCATGGACATGTCCTGGTGTGAACTTGGGGTGTTCACTTGCAGGCTGGAAGAGTCGGCTTGAGAGGACCAGACAGGTCAGAAGCTGTGGCTGCCCCATCCCTGGAAGTGCTCAAGGCCAGGCTGGATGGGGCTTTGAGCAACCTGGTGTGGTGGAAGGTGTCCCTGCCCATGGCAGGGGGGTTGGAACAAGACAGTCTTTAAGGTCCCTTCCAACCTAAATCTTTCTGTGATTTTACGACGGGGCTCTGTGGTGAGAAGCAAGGCAGGAGTTGATGTCTAAGAGGGACCAAGCAATGTAGGAGGAGGTCACTGTGATTGCTCCCATATGTTTGCCTGTAGAGAACCCCCTCCCCTTCCACCTATCCCCACCCTGTAGTTATCCAAGTTAATTTCTGCTGAGGCTCAGGCTGAGGTTTAGTCAGAACCTCATATGAGAAGTCTTTCCACTCGGACACTCCATCATGCAGAAATGTTTGACCGCCTCTTAGGCCTTCAGTAGTTTTTGTTTATTTTTTAGTCTGATGTTTTCGTTCTGCGCTGCTGAGCATGGAGCATCCTTTTTGGGTGGTTCCTTCTTGGTATTTGAGTGCTGGAACAAGAACCAGGAGTCAAGAGAGTGGGCAGACCAAGAGCTCTTAGTCATAAGCATCCCAAATCTGATGGGAAGCTATCATAACAAGAGCTCAGGGAAAGCGTGATAGCAAGAGCACAGCCCTTCCCTGCAACAACAGCCATGTTTCTGGCTGCTGCTTTGGACCTCCTCTGTGGCCATTTCCACCGCGTTCAGAAAAAACCTGCTTTTTGATCTGTTGAGTTTTGCTTCTTTCTATAGAAGAAAGGGGCCATGAACTTGCACTCACAAACTTTGCATTGAGGCCGTATTTTCCTGCAGAGCTGTTGTGGTTTTTTTGGGAAGATTGGCACTTCCAACTTCCAAGCTTCCATGCCTGAAGAGTTACTACCTCTTGTGTGTTGTCCACAGCCCCAAACACTGATTTTCCCTCCATCTGCAGCTTTAATGTCCATCTTTGGGTCTTGCTGTTTAGTCAAGGACCCATAGTCAGGAGCTGCCTCCCCTTGTTGGTGCGAGTGGATCAATAAGGAGTTGGCTTTGAGCCTTCCCTTACACCAAAGCATTTAATGACCTCCAGGTGCCCTGGGGATGGGATTGCCTTCTGCACACCCCATGCACAACCCAGGGAAGGCATGTGAGAATGAGCGAAGCTTGGTTTGGTCCATCCTGCATGCAGAGAAGCTCAGGGAAGGAGCATGGTGGGTGGTGGGGTAATCTTATTCCATCTGCATGGAGTGCTGGGAACATGGGGCTGCATCCACCCCCAAAGTGACAGCGAGGCAGGGCCGTGGGCTCCAGCGTCCCTTACACTGTTCACACCCAGCTCCCCACCCCCGCGTGGGGCAATCACCCAGCCTGTGCCCTGGGGCAGTACAAGTCCTTGTGGCGATAACATCCCCTTTTCACCCCACCCCTCACTGCTCAAAACCGACGCTCTGTGTATGGTGTCAGCACAGGCAGAGCATCCTCTGCATTTTCCCAGTGCTTTGATGCACAGTGAAGGACCAGAAGAAGCTTTATAAAACCACTCTCCTCCATCCTATCCCATCCCACACGTACAATCAGTGCCTGTAAAATTGTGCTGCATCAGAAAGATTTTCCTACTGCAAACCCATTTGTTTCTCTTGCTTTTTGGCTCCCGGAGAGGTTTTGTGCAGCATTCCCAGTCTGCTTCCACTTGGGTGGCTGAGCCAGTCTGCAGCCTGCAGAGCCATCCCTAATTCTATTTATTTCTTTATTTTTGTAAAAAATGTATTTATTCTGTTGCAGGATGTCATCATTTTTCTGTGTTCACTCTGGCAATTTGTCCATTACCTCTGGAGTTTGCCCACGGGAAAGAATTAAACAGCTGAATCTCCCATAAAAAAAAAACCACTAAACAAACTTTGAATCAGATAAATGGGGATGCTGTGCTGTGCATCAGTCCTGCTCTCATAATGCACTCTTCCAATTTATTCAGTTCCAACTTCATCTTTAAAGAAGACCACCTACTTAATTCAAATCTTCTGGAGCAGTTCTCAGCCTGATGATCAGGGCAGCAGGATTAATGAAGAGTAATGGCTGGGAAGGCAAACCAGGAGCAGCAACTGATGTGGCTAAGACTCACGATTATTTTGCTTTTAGATATAATAATTGTGGCTGGTGTTTTCACACATTTGCAGCATTTTCCATAGCAGCAAAGAGAAGGCTGAAGAGGGCTGAAGTGCCTTTCTGAACATAAAGGGGTCAGGACCCTGAGGTGGGGTCAGCCCTCTCCTCTGCGGAGATGCAGTTCTTCACTAAGCCTCCAGTTCTCAGCAAGTTACAAGTCTCCCCCGAATTATTTTTCATTACAGATTTTATCTTGTTTGTACGTCAAGCCTTTCTTAATCTGCAAAACCCTCTCAGTCCTCCTGGCTATACCAAAAATAGCCTTGTCTTTACGCGTCTCCTTCCCATCAGCGCTGCTGGTGGCCCTGGTCACGACGTCATCTTCAGAGCTGCAGGGCATGTGGCAGCCTGGAAAGGGGAGGTGATGGCCCATCCCCAACCCCTGGGCTGCAGCAGCTTCCCCAAACCCCAGCCATCCCAAGACGCTGAGCTTTAACAGGACTCCTAACCCAAACCTTCAAGCTGTCACCACTAGACGTACTTATTTCTAGACGTGTGTTTTACTCCACTCAGCTGGGTGATAGCGGCTTGGTTTTATGCTGCTAAGCACTGCTATATGGAGACCAAGGACCTCCTTGCTGCTGGATGCTGATTTTCCTGGAGAATCTTCCACACTAAATACGTGGCCTGGATGGCAGGAAAATTCAATGATCCTGATGGTCTCTTCCAGCCATTTTCTCTATTTTCAGCTAAAGAAAATAGTTCTGTTCTGTTGGAGAGGTTTTTGGACTGCTTTGTACCATCTCTGGTGCCATCTCACTTGGGTCTGGCTATATGCAGCTCCAGAAAATCAGTTGATCTTAACTGGTCCGTGTTGGCAGAAATGAGGTGGTCTGACTTGATAAAACAGAGGCAGGAGTGTTTGCTTTCATGTATTTTTGGCACCTGGGTAATCCTCTGACAGTATGTAAAATGAACTTCATCTGTGTAGCAGGGTATTAAGGCATATAATAAGGCAGCATAAAATACAAACTAACTCCCCACATTTTCTCTGTGTCTTTGGCACTTGCTTCTTCAGCATTGCTCTCAAAAAATGGCCTTATGCTGTGACTGTAATGAAGAGTCTTGTAGGAACATGGATATTTTTAAGTTTTATTCTTCTTGTGAAATAAAATTTGGAAAGAAAGAGATAGAAAGAGAGAGCAAAGACCCTGTAGTCACCTATAGACCTGTTATTTAAGTCTGCACAGTTGTAAGGGCAACCTTCCTTTTCAGCTTCAGAGTCCATTCCTGATGGACAGAGTCCTGATTTAGGACTCAGGAAACTTTGATTCCACCCTGACCTCCAGCCTTCTGGCTATTTAACTATGCCTGGCTCAGTTTTCTGGATGTAAAATAGGGATAAGAGTGCTTAATTTCACCCATAAAGAATTTAGAGCTCTGCTGTTGTGGCGTGCAGATTTTGACTGGGATAGTGCTGGTTTTCTTCACAGTAGCTGCTGTGGGGCTATGTTTGGGATCAGTGCTGAGAACAGCGTTGATAACCCAGGGATGTTTTTGTTACTGCTGAGCAGGGCTCACACAGAGCCAAGGGCTCTGCTGCCTCTCACCCCACCCCACCAGCGAGGAGGCTGAGGGGGGCACAAGGGGTTGGGAGGGGACACAGCTGGGACAGCTGACCCCAATGACCCAAGGGATGTCCCATACCGTATGACGTCATGCTCAGCATATAGAGCTGGGGGAAGAAGGAGGAAGAGGGGGATGTTGGGAGTGATGACGTTTGTCTTCCCAAGTCACCGTCACACATGACAGAGCCCTGCTGTCCTGGAGATGGCTGAGCATCTGCCTGCCCATGGGCAGTGGGGAATGAATTCCTTGTTTGGCTTTGCTTGCATGCATGGCTTTTCCTTTCCCTATTAAACTGTCTTTATCTCAACCCACGAGTTTTCTTACTTTTACCCTTCCGATTCTCTCCCCCATCCCACTGTGGGGGAGTGGCTGCGTGGGGCTGAGCTGCTGGCTGGGATTGAACCACAACACGGGGGATCCATGAGACAAGGATTTATAGCTTTAAAGAAATTGAATTGCAGCCAAGTTTTGCATTGCTGCTGTAATTGTCGTTAGTATATGCATTTTTTATTTTTTTACACCATACTAAGAGCCTGTTAGTACTGCTTTGACATCTATGCTATTAAGTACAAGAGAAGTAATTGATTGCTTTTATTTAGAACTGCTCCTCACACAGACTATTTTTCTTTGTTAGACTGTGTTTCAGTGCAGTGCATTAAAAAGCTGGATTTCCAGAAACTCACTCTTTAGTGGCAGTAATTTTTCAAGAGAACACCAAGCCCACGGTGGTAGATGAGTGAAGCTGAATGAATGTTACGGGGAGCTGCAGCCGGTGAACAGGGCTGGGCTGGCAGTTTTCTGAGGGAGGATTTTCTGACGCTGCATTTTTGAATTCTTATATTGTGAGAATGCCTAAGGGCATCATCAGGGTGTTTTACTTCAGCTTTGTTGTTTTAACTCTTCGGGGATGCTGTGCATTACATAAAAGTCAAAACGGTAAAGCCAAGGAAAAATGCAGAATGAAATGAAAGTTTAAAAATTTTGACCTACAAGAAGTGTTCTGACCTCATCAAAAGCGGAGGCGTAAGACAATACCAAACTCTTTTCAGAGTATTTCATTTCGCTGCTAAGTTGAGATTTTGACTTATTATTCCAATTTGAGTGGAAATTTAATGTTGAATTATTTGACTTTCTTGTAGCAGGAGACATAATATCAGCTGTAGCTCCGCATGTTTTTGCAGCAATTTTTAGCAATCTATTCACATTGGTGTCCACCCCCGCTCTGCAAATCACTTGTAAGAGTGCAGATGGAGATTTAGAATAATCACAGAAATAATATCCTGGGTGCTTTGATCACAGACAGACACTGAACTTTGCTGCTTAACTCCAGCAGCCTGCCTCTGATTTCACTGTTGTTGTAAATCGAAAGGATAGTGAGGTTAATTACACCTGAGGGTAAAAATTCATTGACAATTGGGAGCGTTTCTTTCTATGGGTATCAAAGCCTTGCAAACACCCAGATGCAGGTATAGAGAGGTATGGTAGTAAGAAGAGTCGTATTGCTTATGAACTGCATTTGATGGGGAGTTGAGATAACCTTTTGCTTCTCTGCAAAACACTGAATTTAATCCTGCTTTATGTATAAGTATTTGTCTTTCCTGCATGGTGTTTGTGTACATAGCCATTTTTGGCTAGAAGCTGACTACATGCTTTAATTAGTGAGCAAGACCAAGTGCTGAAACAGAGGTTTATTGGGGTGAAATGCTCCTCTCACCCATCCCGGAGGAGGTGAACTGGAAAACAACATAATTGTGAGAAACAGATTCCTTCTCCCTCTCCATGTGGCACACAGGGAAGATGATCCATAATCTCTGCAGCAGACCACTTCAGTTAACACGGTCTAGTGTGAAGATCTGCAGGTAAATCACCCATGCTCAAGGACGCTTGACTTTGATAAGACTTAGCAGGTAGCACCTGATGTCCTGAGCACATTCACTGTGTGCTGTGGGTTTGCAAAGACCCCAATACCAGCAGAACGTGGGAAGGTCTGCGGTGCAGAGCCATGCTTGGGGCTTGTATGGGACAGAGGTGGATGCTGCTGAGTCGGGAGTCTTTTGGCTGCAGCTGCTGGAGAAGTAATTTTGGGTCAAGGGAGGGAGCAGCCTGGCTTGCCTCTCCTCTCCCAGAGGATGCCATGTACCCCTCATTTTCCCTGGCTTTGATCTAGCCCTTGCCCAAAGACATCCTTCTTGTGGGTGACATTTATTCCAGTGTAGTCCTTCATTTATTCTTTTCCCAGACTCTTTTCCATGGAATTAGTATTCTGCTTTTTCTGCCCAGACACTCTGCAACGTTGTGTCCAAAAAACTAAAGTAAAAAAATAACTTTGTTAAGTACCAAAGTGGAGGAAAATGTATGTTCTACCTTTTCTAATGCAAGGAGGAAAGCATTGCTGAATTTTTCTGACATTTGGAGAGCAAGGTTTACCTGAATTGCTTTTTTGGGGGGAGGTTTTTTTTGGAATGTTATGGAGCAGATCATCCTGAGTGCCATCATGTGGCACGTACAGGACAACCAGGTGATCAGGTCCAGTCAGCGTGGGTTTATGAAAGGCAGGTCCTGCTTGATTGACCAGATCTCTTTCTGTGACAAGGTGACCCGCTTGGTGGATGAGGGAAAGGCTGTAGATGTTGTCTACCTAGACTTTAGTAAAGCCTTTGACACCATTTCCCACAGCATTTTCCAGGAGAAACTGGCTACTTATGGCGTGGATGGGTGTACTCTTCGCTGGGTAAAAAAAATGGCTGGATGGCCGGGCCTAAAGAGTGGTGGTGAATGGAGTTAAATCCAGTTGGTGTGCTAATAAACAACTGGAAAAGATGGTGACTATTTAAAGCTCCAAATTTACCCTGCCCTTCTCCTGACAAGTTTGCACATTGATTCTGACACACAGACTGACAGTTTCATGGCATTTTGGAACGTTCCAACTGCACTAAGATTGTGGTATTATTTATTTTAGTACCCCCATTCCCACAGCAGCCACTGACTCACAAGAAAAAGCTAAGAGCAATATTTGGCATTTGTTTTCTGTGCAGTACAATTTGCCTGGTTCATTAGCCTTCTTTATGTAGATGTAAATTCCGAGTCTGACATGGTTATTTTTGGGGCGCATGTCAAAACTAGATTTGTCTGTCTGAGCAACATTTGCTTCTGAAAATGTTTAGAATTGCTTCAGCAATTTTGTCTTTTAAAGAAAATTTTGTATTGTATGTTAAGCTATGTTTATGTCGTACGTTTGAATCTCCAGCACCATTAAACTTGCAGAAGAAAAGCAGGAGACAAAGGAAAGTGTATAAAACACCAGCTGTGTGACATTATCCTGTATCTGTTTTACCTGAAATAGCTTCTTTCTGCTTACACAACACAGCATTACTGCAGATTGATGGAGGATGAACATAAATTCTACTGTCACTTGTAAATGGACTAGATTGGTTGTATACATGCAAGCATATATAAAGAAGGGGAGAGGTTTACGTTCTTGTAATCATATGAGAAAAGCCTCTAATAGGTCTATACTTTTGCATATAGTTGTCACTGTATTTTGCATTACATATGAAGTTTCCATTTCTGCTACGGATTTCTTGTGTGATGCTGGTATACACAGTAGTGCTTTTCCTGCTGCAACCCCATGCAACGCTACAAGCTTGGGGACAAGTGGCTGGAAAGCTGCCTGGTGGAAAAAGACCTGGGGGTGTTGGTCAACAACTGGCTAAACATGAACCAGCAGTGTGCCCAGGTGGCCAAGAAGGCCAACAGCATCCTGGTTTGTCTCAGGAATAGTGTGGCCAGCAGGACCAGGGCCCCTGTACTCAGTGATCGTCCCCCTGTACTCAGTGCTGGTGAGGCCGCACCTCGAGTGCTGTGTTCAGTTCTGGGCCCCTCACCACCAGAAAGCCCTTGAGG
>NW_009604251.1:0-1399 GCF_000690535.1 Cariama cristata | reverse complement strand
TGCTTAGGGACGTGGTTTAGTGGTGGGCTTGGCCATGTTAGGTTTACGGTTGGACTCAATAATCTTAGAGGTCCTTTCCAACCTAAAGGATTCTATGATTCTATGATAGATGTTGTACTTGATCTTATGTTTGGTCTTATAGAAAACAAACTCCACCAGCCCAAATACTAGAGTGCTGAATATTTCTAAAAATTCCCCCTTTTGTGCATGGGTTTCACATGGATGTGCTCATGCAAGAGGATTTATTTGCTGAGAAGGAAATGATTGGAAGTTAGATTTTTGTCTTGCATTTTATTTTCATTTCTTGAACAAGCTGAAATTAAGTTAATTGGTTATGATTGATCATATGCATACCCTCAAACACACAACTACTAGCCAATATGTGCACAAGAGGGTGTACCTATGTGCCTCTGCTTTGCTTTGTAACTAAGGGAGTTAAGAGCCAGCGAAAGATACTAATGAATAGGAGGAAAAGAAAACTAAAGAATAGATATCTGAAATACTCTCCTTTTGTGCCTAGGTCACTAACTTAATTTTCTCCTTCAATTGAAAAGATTTTAATTTCTAGGAAGTCTTACAGATATCTTGAATCTTTGTCAAATTATTATTATGTTGATTTATTAGCTTCACAAAAAACGTTAGCTCCACCACACAGAGAAACCAATCATTTCTAATGGAAACCTTTAAACAATTCTTTCTGTTCGAAAGGGAAACTGTAATATACAGCACCGATTCTAATTTTTATTAATTTGTGCCTCAGCAAAGAGATCTTTTTTTATGGAGTAAGAGACTCACTTTATAATCTGCACAAAACTGAAGTCCTTTGGAGAGGTGAGGAGCCACTTGAGGAGAGATGAAATATCCTTCAACTCTCTTCTTACCTTCCTAGCAATGCTTATCATGCCAAGGAGCCTTAAGATGATCCTGAAGCAGGTTCGAAGAACGATACTCTAGAACAGCTCCTCCAGAACTGGAAACATTAGCAGTTTGGCAATGGCATGGGGTGTGATGGGCACAAGGTCTGGCGATTTTGATTTAGGAAGAGAAAAAGTGAGAAACTGAAGGTTTGTCCCTGCTCCGTTTCTCAAAAATGCATTTTGTTTTTGTACAAGATAAAACCTTGACAGATGGGGAGGTGTGAACTGCTCTCTGGGTGGCTCTAGACCCTGGCAAGGACCTGCCAGTCAAGTTGGTTAGGAAATATGACTGCCTGGTGGTGGTCCCCTGCCTGTGAAGGGCAGCCTCGTCCCCCCCAGTGCATCACATACAGGAGAAATTAAGCTTATGCACTTCTTGAAATTGCTGAGTGTTGCCCCGCTTGGGCAGTTACAGGCTTCTTATTACTTAATTAAAATACTAGCAATCACATCATCACAGAATGGTGGGGGTTGGAAGGGCC
>NW_009604250.1:60497-81346 GCF_000690535.1 Cariama cristata | reverse complement strand
GTCCCTCTCTCGCCTCCCCCGCGAGTTTTAAAAGTGGCCGCCCGCTGCCCTCCCGGTGCTGCCCGACCCATTGCCCCAAGACGGGGCTGATTTTTCTTTCCCACCACTTTTTCCCCTGGTGGAAAGGTTGGATGGTTTTCCACCGCGGAGCCGGTGCTCTTCACACCGTGCTGATTCCCAACTGTCAGTCCCTCGACACACCCCCACGCTCCGAGATGTTTGCTGCGCGGATCTTCCTTCAAACATCTAGCGCTGGACTTTGCCCCCCTGCACCCAGCCCTCCTCCTAGCCCTTCAGCTGATATTTGTGCTTGTGCTTAATCATAAAGTAGTGATTCCACAGGAGCGCCCTGCATCCTGTGAACTCCTCCGTAGCGCTTAACAAAGGAGATTTCCGTGCACTTTGCAATCACGCTAAGGGAAAAAGTGCAGGGACTGAATAGATGGCATTAAACCTGTGTGCAATCTTATCCCGTTCCTTGCCCCCGAAAGCCCCGACCCTGCCTCATCTCTCCCAAGCGACTGGGACAGTTTTTCAGTGGTGTCCCTTCCACTGTGCCCGGGAGCTCTCTAAGCCTTGGTACCCAGCGAGTGTGTGGGTTGAGCTGCCAGTCCCAGAGGGGCCTGGTATCTCGGTGCTGGCGGGAGAGGCAGATGAAGGAAAGGATGTCCTGGTGCGGTATGAGCTTGGGGTAAGTTTCGGGCGCAGCGGTATTGCAGGCTTTGCTACCGCTTGGAAGTGGTAAAGGTGGTCGAGCACCCTCTTCAACTGCCTTGGGCAGAGGGCCCACAGAGGGGAGAGGAAGGGTTAACTTAAAAAGAACAACATGACTCACTTAGTAAATAGCAGTTAATAGAATTGCCATAACTGCTTAAAATTATTTTCCGAAGCAGATGGTCAGCTATTAGATAACTCGATCTTTGGATGTATTTGTTTTCAGGTTTCTTATCAGACTCGTAAGTCTCAGACCTGTGTAACTCAAGAACTGCACAAATTGGTAAATTCATTCTTCTGCACAAGAGAAACTAACAGAGAGAAAGACAGCATGGCCAGCTCCTGCTGTTAGAAAGACACCCCCCCAGAGCATATTGCCCAAGTGAAGTACGAAAAGATTAGATAAAGTGACCAACAGGGATGTGAGAAATATTTCAATTGAATTAGATCTGTGGAAGAAATACCTTATTTTGAATCTCAATAAAAAAGTCGATATAAATGTAATCACATATCACAAAATACTATGAAAATGAAATCCTGTCTAATGTGGCAAATGGATTAAATTCTGAATTAATCAGGAAAGCTATGAGCCTCTGAATTTGTAGAGAAAACACATGGGTGCATACTGCAAACATGTATGTGTGTATATAAAATAAAAATTACCTATTCCGCGGGGCAGGGGGGGCAGGGGGAAGGCAAGCAAGTCTCCTTCTTAATGCTGTTCATGTGGCAAGTTTGTAATTTACACACGTACATAATGTGTCTCACTTTCCGTATGTCTCTTCATACATAAAAAATAGAATCAGCATCCTCCTGTGCCAGGTCAGAGGATGTCAGCCCAGTAATGATGTTTTTAGCCTCTGTCCTTCTGTCAGTGGGTGCAAAAGGCACTAAAGATCGGAGCTGAAAAGCCTCCTGCCAGGTCTCCTGTGTTTGCATTTCTATTTTTGCTGATGTTTTAATAGGATGTTTCCATAAGGGCTGCTGGCACTATTGCGTTCGGATGCAATCAACTTTTGAAAACTATTCATCTTTTTTGGTTAATCTCCAATAATGGATTTTATGTAGAGCCATGTAGTTAAGCCCTCTTAAGAACTACTGGGAAAAGCTCAGCCCAGCAGGAGGTTTGGAGGGGCTGTTTTGAGTCTTCACTCTTTCTCTCAGTTGTCTTTCTCCGAAGGGTCCGGGCTGGCTGGCCGAGTTCATCCCCTTCAGTTTTGAGCCTGGCAGCCTTTCCATCTGGTGTGGAGGGAAAACCTCCCCCTTTACCACTTCCTTTCTGCCTGGGTCGCTGATGGCTGTATGATTTCTCGTCTATACAGGATGTTTAAGGCTTCATAGATTTTTCCACCAAAACACCTATTTTCACTATGCTTCAGCTCTTCACTTCGGTTTGACATTTCCACCCACGTTTTTACACGTGAAACAGGACAAGGCATAGTGTGGCTAAGCTCTCTCTAAGAGTTCTGCGCAGCTGTGAGTGAGGTGTTTTCCATCCAAAGGCTGGTATCAGCATCTCTCTTGGTGTCCTGTGAAGTTTGTCCTTGTCTTCAGCTTGAACAGATTTCAGCTGCTCTTGTTCATTCTCTCCATCTCATCTCGATGATGAATAGCTCTCTAGGTCATTCTTTATTGTGTGCTTTCCATCTTGAAAACGGAGATGGGCTATTAAAGCTTTCTTTTTTGTTGGATTCTAAATGGAAAACCAAGAGATCTTGAGCTGTGTGTCAAGGAATCAGGGAGGATTCTCACAAGTCAATGGAGAGTTACGCCCTTTCATCAGGGTCTGCTATTTAGGACCAGAGGGCTTGGTTGCCTCATGGATCACCTTCAGGTTTTGCATCAGTGCACCTGACCAGCCTTGGTGAAGCTACTTGAACACAACAGCACTGGTTCCTTGCCTCTCTGCTTGTTTTAAAAAGACAAAGTTGCGTACTTAATGAGATGCTCATTTAGCTGAATATTGAGGGTTGATATCTTAGGGGTAAAGAACCAGCAGCGTTCTGCCTTGGGAGGGCAAGAGGATCTGGGCAGATACAGAGAAGGTGGTTTAACCTCTGAAGGCTTCAGTTTTCTTTGTAGGATCGGAAGTTGCCTCTCCTCTCACAAAGGTTGCATCTGTGTAGGAACAATTATTGGTTGTATTGCACTTTTTTTTTCTGAAGTAAATCTCTGTAGATCAGAATGGGCAGATGGCACATACAACTCTCAATTATGGAAAATACCCTCAGGAGGTACTTTGAGGTCATCTAATCCATGCCTCTGCCCAAAGGCTGCATCAGCTATGCTTTTGCCATTCCCGACAGCTATTTCTCCATCCTGCTCCTAAAGGTCTGTACTGGAGACTCCTTACTTTCCTGGCATGCAGGAAACACCCTGATGTCCAGGGCGTAAATCTCCTTTGCTGTAACTCATTCCTCATCCTGACCACAGTGGACAACCCACAGAGGATCAGCAAATGCAGTTATATGGTAAATGTGAGTGAATAAAGGTGTGATCTCTTTCACTCCTCAACCTGTGTTCTGTTAGGAGCAAATCATACAAAACCTGGCTACCTTGTGCCCGGTATGGCAGGAGATCCGCAGCAGCATGAGAGGGATGGGGTTGGTGGGCTGTGCTACAGCTCCGTATGGTGATGCAATGGCAAAGTTAGGATCGAGTTGTTTGGATAAACACACAACGATGAGGTTATGACAAGAGCTGAAGAGCCACTACGTGCTATGGGGAGTTCAGAGAAAAGCCAAATGCAACAAGATGGCTTCTGTAAAACTTACGTGTTCGGGGTGATCGCTGCTGTTAGACAAAAGCATTACCGGTGCTGCGGCATGTGTTTGAGGGCGAGCTTTGTCCCTTCCTGTTCAGGACGCCTGGGGCTTGATATGGGTGCTATAAACAGACATCTAGTGCTATGTGAGACATCCCGGTGGGGCTGGCAGAGAATAGGACAGGACCTGAGGGAGACGCGTGCCTTTCTAAAGTGACAGCAGAGGCTCCGGTGATAGCTTAGAGCACTTTAGACCTCACTATTCACTTAGATTGAAGCAACTAACTCAAACCTTATCAGTTTGGTTTATGACTTGTACTGGAGAAAGGATGCTTTTCATAATTGGGCCTGTTGGCTGAGTATTAAAAACAAAACTTACCAGGTAGCATAAAATGCAATATATCTTATATAAAGCACCTGTAAATGCCATTGTAGAAGATACGCAAGAGCAGGAGTACTGGAACCGCCTTGCCCACAAAGCAGCAGTAAATCTAGTGCCAAGAAGGCCACACTTGAAATGTTATGTATGTTTGGGGGCTCTTGCTGATGTTTTTTTGATTTTTATTTTTTGAAGAGTTACACATTTCAAGCCCAAATAAAATAAGCAATTTGTTAAAACTGCAAATGCAGCAGTGGGAGGCAGGGTTTGAAAAGAAATGACAGCTACAAGACAAATGGTATTTATCTTAGATGATAAGTCAGAGGTTGCATGCAGTAGGTTTATCACTATCTGACAGGTAACAAGATAAAGTCCAGGTGTTACATAGGGCTGTGGAAAGACCTGAAACAGGAATAAAGAATAATTTACATAGCATTTTTAGGGAACATTTGCAAACAATGCATCTGAGACAATGGAGGAGTTAGCAGGGAGTGAAACTTCTTGCAGGGATGGTTTGAGCCAGGGACAGGGGGAGGGAAAGGCATACAGAGGATGAGGGAATCTTCCTGTCCCTCTCCGATGCAAGGAGAGGAAAGGGGGGTTTTCCTGAAGCTTTGGAGACGTGACGAATGACATGCTGGGCTCCTGTCTGTATGTTGATTAGCATTTGTGACTGCGCTCAAATCCAGGGTGGAAGGCATTCAGGCATTCTCAGGAGGCCTCTAGTACTTGCAGATTGGGGCTGTTTTATCTGCCGGCTAGCTCAGATACAGGGTTGTCTGTCTCCCTGTCCCCTGTGTTTATCCCAGGTGACGCTCACAGTGACAGTTGTGGCTTCTTGTTCGGCAGCTCATCAAGGAGAGCAGGAGAGGGACTGTTCGCTGGTGAAGCCATTGGAAGCTCAGCTGACCCCGAGCCAGCATCAGCTGGGGGTCACGTCTGCATATCTCCCTGGGCAGAGTCCCTCGTGCGTTTGAGTGAGTAATGCTGTTGAACAGAGGGAAGTGTAATTTGGTCTCATTCTGCTCTTTTAATGCGTCCCTTTGGGAGTGGTGAGGTTTGCACTATTTTTCCTGTTAGAAGTTTCTTTCCTCATTTAGTATTCAGACCTCAGAGTCTCTCCCATTTTTCTCCTGGTTTTGCTTCCTTGGAGCTATTTTGTTTTGGTTTAGACTATTGTGTTCTCCTCTTGCTTTTTGTCTCCCCTTCCCCTCCGCCCTCCTTTCTTTTTTTTTTTTTTTTCTTGCTAGGGGAGCATAAGTGTTTCTTCTCTCTTTGCCTGTTCTGTAATGTTGGCCTGTTACCCACATCCCCCTTCTTGTACTGGGAAAGTCCTCTACAAACTGACCTATCATTTTGGTTGTTGAGGTTTCCCCAGAATAGGATTGTCAGATCCTGGTATGAATCAGTTGTGGAGGTTAAGAAGTTAAGGGAAGTAGGCTGTTAAATATCATATTTTGTGGTGATAACAGCTTTGGTTTCAGTATGAGATCCATATACTTGGGCTCAGACTGGGATTTTCCATAGGAAACACTCCGCAGGAGAAAAGACAGCTAAGAGGTATGTGGCTCTCTAATACGATCTTCAGAAGAGAGGCACGTGATTGAAATTGATTTGAATAATTGCAGTTTCCACATGCGTCTGATCCACAGATCAGTGCCCAGGTTCAATGGGACGATGGAAAATAACATCAGACTGACTTGGGCTGGCACCAGCACCATTACGGTTCCTGGAGCATGTGCGGGGAAGCACATTGACTTTTTAAAAGTTTCTTAAATGTTCTGCAGCCTGAATTTTTGACAAAAAACAACCTGTGCTGATGGCTGCTTAGGGATTCCTTAAAATACCCTGATTCCAAAAAGTGCTTCCCTCCCAGAAATCAGGCCTCTTTAACTGGACCTGTTTAAACTGAGGCACCTAACTTTGTGAAACACCTAAAAAAATGTTAAGCTTTTGTTTTATGTCATCCTGTTTCTTGCTAAATGCTGATCCAAACTCTGATTGACCATTATGATTAATTTAAAACTAGAACATGGGTAGACATAGAGGATTCTGGTGGATTTGATGTAGTTGTGTGATTCTTTTTCTCTCGTACATCTGAATGGTGTCCGCTCTTGCAGGCTATAGAAAATTAAGAAGCTGTATTCATGGGCTGAAGACTGGAAGGAGGATTCATTGACAGTTCTTGTTGTCTTTCCTACCCCGTTCCTAAAGGGAAATCTTCCATTTCCTCCACGTAGCTACAGTACAGCCTAGCTGTATGATTACATCAGGCAAGAGATGGACACAGTCCACTTGGGAGAAACCATCCTACAATATTGGGGCACCTCTCAGGGATCCATCTCTGCTTGACTAACATCTTTTGTGTTTGGGTCAAATGCTACGGTCCCTAAGGAATTTGCCTTGGGAGTCTTTTTTGGTTTATCCTTGTTCAGCAAGGTGTGAGGATCGTGGTTATCATGTGTTTGAGAAATGATTGCAGGTTTCTTTACAGCTGGAATTTTTTACGATCTCCTGTTGTGCAGAAGCTGTAAAATATCTTAAAGTCTTCACAGGAGGAAAGGGCCGTTTCCCTAGTGTGGCAGAGGTGTCTGTATTGTAGTGAGGTACTTGCTGCTGCTCTCGCCTTTCTGCTTCCTCTGGACAAGCACACTAACTCATAAACAGCTAGCAAGTCCAGTGAAATGTTTTCTAAAGTGATTTAGGAATGGCTACTGGATCTCCAGTGCAATGGTTTAATGTAGAAGGAGAGAAACCAGTGACTAGAAATGTCATTTTCACCAGCAGTTGCACACTCCCTCCACCCCAGAACCACAGCATCTCTGGCCTGAGCAGTCAGAGGAGGAAGCGGGCAGGGGCAGCAGGCTGTTACTTGGAAGCAGATGTGCTTTTACCACAGCACAAGGACTTAGGAAATGAAGGAAGGACTTCGTTAGAGTCCTCAGAGCACCAGCTAAACGCTGAGACTTTGGGATCAGTAAGCAGTGACACTGGAGAGTTCTTAATAAGTCAGATTATATATATATATTAAGGACTTGGGGGGGAAAAAAAAAGTTACTTTGAGTACCTCTAGAAGGGCTTGTATTGGTGTGGCTGACTGTGACAGTGAAACTGCAAGTCACTCTGCAAGACTGACAGGAGTATGATGCAAGTCATAGCAAAGAGAAGAGGGAGGGATAAAGTAAGGGCATGAGGCCTCAGTACAGCATCAGGGCATCAACTTCTGCTTATCCACAGAGGGTGGCAGAGTCCTAAAAATGTCTTAAATAGCTTTGAGACTGAGACAGAAACACTAACGGGATGATGAGGTGTGACACAGAGCAAGTAAGCATTAGCGAGTCAGGGTAAGTACCTTAAAAAAAGGAAGAGGAGAGCTGCTGGAAACAAAGGAAGCAGAAGAGTTGTTATTGTGGCTTTTGCCTGCCCTTGGGGTGAATACACACCACCAGCATCGTCACTCTTTCTAAATGGTTTTTCGCTGGTAGCTGATTGACAAACTGAGGTGAAATGAGTGGGGTAAAACATACTGGTGCCCAGCCTGGGGGTGCAGGGGGCCAGGGCACACTCTGGGGCACGGGAGGAAATAGGGTTTCTTGCGTTGGCCGAAAATCAGCCCGTATTGCAAGGCAGAGGCAGCACGTGGTCCGTCTCTGTGATTGAGCCAGCGGGGAAGGGCCCATATAGAGCAAAGGGCAGTCAGCGAGGGGGGCTGTGCAGGGGCAGAGGATGGGGAAGCTCTGGGAGTGTTTGGACGGGCTCTGCTGCCGTGTCAGGGGCAGGCTCCGTGGAGTTCGGCTGAGTGCTGCCGTTGTGTCACTGCTTAAACTGATACGGGAAGGGAGCGAGTTGGGGAGGAAGGATGTCATGAGCTGTGTTAGCAACCCAATGGAGGCTTGACTGCTTTTCATACTGTGGGTGGGTATGAGTCAAACCACTTGGGTGGTAATGGAAGCTTCATGGTGAGTCCTCAGTAATAACCCTTGCTCAGAGGGGTCAGCGTATGAGCCATGGATGAGCTAATGCAGCGAGGCAGCTTTGCTTTGGCTCAGAGGCAGGTAGAATTTGCTCATCTCCGTTCAAGTTGTACAGTGCCTTCGTCAGGATAGGGAAGGACAGCTGGGGAATCGTTTTAAGTTACATGGAGAGAGATGGAAAGGGTTCTATTCCTTCTGCTGTAGGAGACAGGAGGTTGGTTGACCCGGTACAGCAGCACTCCCTGCACTGGAGTAGAGTGAGTTTTTGTTTCGCTGGCAGAGCTTACACAAAGGCTACTTGCAACCTGCAGAAGGATGGTGCTTGGAGGAGGGGGAGCGGGGAACGCAAGGCCTGGTGGGCAGCAAACCTGTAGTTAGAGAAGGCAAATAAGGTTTGGGAGCAACTGGATAAAAATGCAGGAAAACAAACAGATGTACCCAATTCTCAACTGCCTGTCTGGAAACTTCATGTAGAAATGAGAGGTGAAGTCACATCTGGAGAGACGGCTACTCCGTTATTTTTAAATGTAGCAGAATGGATGCATTAGCAATACGATAAGTATTTTCAGAGCAAATTCCTCCCTTGCCTGTATTCCTCAGTGGGTCACCTCTTCTTGATATTCTCTGTCCTCATTTCGCTTATTTTGTTCTTGAAGAAAATGCTCGTTATGTATGAACACAGCTGGCTTTAGGAGGGCTGTGGGGAGGCAAAGTTCGCTTCTGAGTTCTTCCCTCACACGGGAAAGGAAAACTGGCTCCTCAGAGACATTGTAGATGATATTGGCAGTAGTAACTTGTTTCTGACCATGGTACATGGTTTTAATTATGCTTTTTTACATGTCTGTCTTATGAAAGCTTAACCAAATGCTCTATTTTTTATTTTTGGAAGTGCCACTGTAGGTAAATCAGCATCATCAATCCTGGATACAAATGGTTTGCTTGAATATCCAACATGTTTCTGTGCCTTTTGGCAATATATCATGATGCCTGCTGCCCACTGAGACTTTACTCCAGTGGGCACAGGGGAACCTTTTTCCTTTTGTTTGTTTGTTTTTTTGATCTGGCTTATTTAACTGCTGGTCATTCAGCCTTACTTCATTTTGCCCTCCCTGGCTTTTTGTGACCATTAGAATGGGAATAATTACTGTGAGGTTTTTTTCTTGCTTTTAAACATTTATAACATCCACTTAGGGAAAAAAAAAATGGTCAAATGCATTTTGTTCTAGTCTTCTCTTCCGCTACTGCAATAAAAACTAATCCACTTCTAGCATGTGGAGGGCAGGAGGCAAAGCTGAAATACTGGGTTTGGATTAGCCATTCGCATTTGCCAGCCCATCTGTGTTACGATCTTCACTTGTTGTCCAGTGGGGTGTCACTTTGGGGGCGTTTTTGTTTTGTGATTTTTCTATGGGGTATAAACGGGGAGAAGAGAGACAGAGCACAGGCTTGAAGGGTATGATTTTGTTATGCTTTTTGTTGCTGTCACTGCTGCAGTGGTATGGGTGTCTCTAGTAATCCCGTAGTCAATAAGGACTTTACACTTAGATTCACCGTGCTTGTTCTTGCTGTGTGAGTATAGCCTCCTTTTTTGGCCTGGACTGCAGCGGAGATGGAAATGTAAAGCAGAAATGGTGTCCCTGTTCCTCATTTCTGAACTGACAGACAAAGGTCAGTGGCAGTACAGGTCTCTCAAGAGCCATTTCTTTTGCCTTTCACAAGTACACAGAGTGAAGGTTTTAAGTCTTGGAGGGCTGCTGCTTTGCTGTAAGAGGTGATTAGGCCAAGTTTAGCAAAGCTGAAGCCCTCATTTTATTTGGTATTTCTGGAGAATTTGCAAAGCCAATCCAGAAAGCCTGTTACCCCACTGTAGGGTTTACATTCGAGGAAGACTTCACTCCCCAAATGGAGACAAGCTCTGTGCTTCAAAAGATCCTTGCCCCTGCATCTTTGCAGTCAGAGCATCCGTGGCTCAGGTGCTGTTTTGGATAAAGTCTGAAACGATCCTCTGGAAGGGCCAGACTGCCATGTGGAGCCCCTTGATAGAACAAGGATTTCCAGACATCACCGTGTTCTTCACTTGTATGGGTTTCCACACAGGGAGGTGTGCAGGACATTGGGCATCTGTAACTCCAGGGAAGGCTGAGGGAAACTGCAAGTGCTCCAGGTACCTGAAAACCAAGAGCATGTTGTGCTGATAATTTTGCCTGCTTTGTTTCACTTGTATCCTTTGTTAACAAAGAGCAGTCTAGAGGGAAATAGTCTATTATTAATATTTAATTTCCTCCTATTACTGTAAGCAGATGACCTAAAAGATCATTTAGCCAGCAGCCAATAATAAAGCAAATAGAGGAACCAGAAAAAGTGTGTCTTAGATGGGTGATGCCTCCTTCCTCCTCTCTTTCTTGCCCCACTCAGCCACGACTCTTCATCCTTCGGTAGGAGGCAGGAGTGAGGATGCTCTCTGACAGCTCCAAGCACACTGGCTTCGTGAGAGCAGTCAGGGGCATGGGGAAGCTGCTCTACGTGAAGTATTCATAAAATATTGAACTTCAGATAGGAAACCATTGAGCAATGCAGAAAAGTGCTACTGCTGCCTTCCCCATCATTCCCCTGAAAGGACAGCTGTTTTCATCGTGTTTTACAGCCAGAGTTGTTTTGCAAATTTGTGTACTGCCTATGAGCACATTGGCTCATTTATTGTGACTTGGTCCTCCAAGGTAATGGGGAGAGATGAGATTTCTTGGAGTCTTTGATTTAAAAGATAGAGGGATTCTCTTTGAGCAGAAGGGATTTCAAAGAGTGGATAAAAACTGACAAGCATCTCCCCCTCCAGGCTTTGGAAAGTAGGAAACAAATGGTTTAGCAGCACCAATTTTTCTGCTTACAGCCATCTGTGAAATCAAGGGTTTTCCCTAAGGGAGTTAGTTACAGATGTATGTGGCTGGTACCTGGGAAAGGTCATGTTGTCAAAAGGAGATGCTAAATCTTGATCTGTGGAATGAGCCTTGATGAAGACTCCTCCATGGCCTCATGAGCTGCCTGCTGCCTTGCTTACCCTATCGTGAAGCAGACAAGGAGAAACCAATCCTCCCTGGAGCCCGAGGAAGCTGCAGCCCATCACTTACATGCCCAGAGACTGTCTTGGGTGCCCTGAGGGCTGCTGATCCTCTGGACATTTTGCTAATATCTGAGAGTAGCTGTCAAACTGACATGTCACAGACGTTGCCATGTATGTCAGCCTGGCACACGGAGCTGAGGGTGGGTCTTCTCTGTACCAGTGTGACAGAGCGTGGGCATCCAAAACCGGGATGCCTGAACTCAGCCTGAAGGAGCCAAGAGCAGGAAATGAGCTTGTTTGAGGTGGGTGATTTGAACCAAGCAGTGGCCAAGGGCTCACCCCGATGCTTTTGGCACTCAGGAGAGAGAAGGGGCAACACCTTAGTCCAAAGCCAACTGGAGATGCCAAACAAAAGCTTGCTTAGGCTCCAGTGGTGAATTGCTTCATGGGAACGTGCTGTTCAGACGCTTTATTGAATTTTCAAGGAGCAGTTTTTCACTGGGGCTGAAATATGAGAGAGAACAGAGTGTTCCAAGTCACTAAAAACGAACAGAGCAACAGCTTTACAGGTTTGTGAGTGGCAAAAAAGGTTTATTTAATAACGGAGAAAAGGCCGGAACATAGCCCAGGGTATCAAGAAGGAATTAATCCAATTAACAAAATAAACCACGGGCTTAAGAAGAAATACTAATTGCAGCTGTCCAGCAGGTTGTGTGATACAGGTTATTTTTCTTAAGTTTCAAGAAGCTTGTAATATTGATCCCTCAAGGGCCCGAGATGTTAAATACACACTTCCCTGGCGAGTAAAACAGATTGTTAATTAATTTTATCCTGTCAGACCTGGTTGCTGAGCCTTTGGGTCTTGCGTGAAGGAGACGATTCTATAATAGATTTTGTATTGCCTCTGGATATATGTCGTCTTCTCTAGGTGGTCTGTATTTCATTTTGGCCCTGTGCAGTAAATTTCTAGCCCTATGAGGAAAAAGCTGAGCCCGTTCTTGTTTTAAAGCAAGTTGCAAACACTTCTACAATTAAATACTTGTTATTGTGTTGGGTGAAAGCTATAGCAGGCTGACACTGCAAGAGATGAACGAGGCGAGATGGGTGAGTCCAGGTTGAACGTGGGAACCTCCCAGGTTGTGGCACCTTCTGTAAGTAGCAGGTGAGGCCTCTGATGAGGTGGGGTTGTGTGGCTAATAATTGCTTTTTCCAATGTCGGTAGTGACTGCAGAAGCACTGGTGCTGAAGCAGACATAGAATGTTGTGTTGTTGTGGCTGGGACATCTGCTCAGCTCCGGTCATTTCTCTTCTGAGTTGTGTGGGCTCTGCAGAACTCTCTAAGTGTTTTCCAGCCCATCTGAGAGTGGAGGGTGGAAGGACATGTTGTCCTCTTCTGGACATAACATCTCACAGATTGCTTTGGAATAAATGGCCAGGGCTTTGGTTGAAGAATCAGGCCGCTGTTTGAGAAGGGAGATAGGAAACAAGGGACTAAACAAGTTCAGAGGTCAAAAATTCAAATTTAACATCAGACCATGAAGCAAACAGTTGAAGGCTAAAAATTCTGTTGTGTCAGAAAACAGTATGTGATGTGGTCATTAAACTTCAGGTTCCAGCATCGTGCTTTTTCAGGATACATGCAGAGCTGTAGGCAACTCCGGCTTTGTCTTTGTGCTGAGTGATTACTATGTGGGGAACCTCTGCAGCGTAGGTTTGTTACTTCCCTCCATGTCCTGTTGGAAAATGAGTTTGAGATGAGCCATTGAAAGGTTAAACGAAATGCATCTGGGATTAATATGGATTCATAATCCTACCGAAGGAAGCTGTGAAAAGGGGAAGAATATCCCAGTAATTTCACTTTGATCCTCTTCACTGAGGTGTGTGTGGTATGAATATGAGGTGCAGAAGCAACACAGCAGGACTTTAAGTAAATCCTCTCAGCGTCAGTGTTAGTGTGACCAGTTCTCAGGCTGGCTCCTTTCAAAAAGCGGTTTCTTCAGTTCTTTTGACTTCATCTCAGAGTAGGTTTTGGGGGTGTTTAGGGTGGTTTTATTTTACATAGCAGTAGTTTTGGCCCAAGTATGTCACAGTAATTTGTTAATTTTTTCTAAACTCATCCTGACACTGGCGTTTGGTCATGAGCTTGACCCACATGGAAACACGTGAACATGTTAGGAAGCGGAGAAGTGTACAGTCCCTGCTCCATTGCTGGAGTATTACCCCATCGCCATCGCTGCTGCCATGATGCTAAGGGACGTGGGAGATTGCACCCACTTCAGAGCCTTTAGGCACAGCCGTGTGCTTTGCCTCTGACAGGCCCACGTGCTGTCCTTCTCTTACGGGTCTGTCTTGCCCACTGTTTCCCTTATTCGGTTGGGTTTTTTTCTCTTACCAACTTTTTCATGTCTTTTTTTTTTCCTTTCTTGCTCACACACGCACAAAGCATTGTTTATTTTTCATCTTGCCCTTTCTGCTTTCTCTCCCTCCGGAGTTTCTTTATTTCTGTCTTATATTAATTCTAATCCCCTTCCCTGGAAGTCAGGCTGGGCAGGGGGGGGGTTAGTTTTCATATCACTGCTTTGAAACAAACCTATTGGGATTTGTAATGGACAATGAGATGCTAGCAGAGTGATGTAGGAGGGTATCGCTGACATCCCTGAAATCCAAGAAAGTGGAAGCAATCTTTAGGAGGTCAGTGGAAAACCAGAGTTTTTGCTAAAGGAAGATAGACAATATAGAGACTTCTTGGGGTCTTTTATTCTTTAGAAAAGATTAAATGGATGATCTTTGTCTTCCTCTTAAAAGCTAGATCACAAACTAATCTCTTTGTTGATTTCTTCCACACAAACCAAACAAAACACAGAAACCAAAATTGCTGAAGGTGGAGAAAAGGCTAGGTTTTTGAAACACATCCAAACCACCAAGAATCATTCACTTTCCTTTCAAATGCAGCATTAGCAATAGAGCTCTAAATCAATGAAAGGTCTAAAATTAGATTATATTCTTGAGATCAGATGTGAATCACAAGGTAATCATATTTTCTTTTATTATCACTGTCTTTACCCTTTTATTTTATCCTGAGAAATTAGGTTTCTGACTTGAAAACAGAGTGAACTGTGAAGGCATGAAACCCTGCTGGGTTAGACCACGCCAGACCACCTGTGGATGGGGTCCCAAAAATCTTTGGTTTTGGAGCTTCATGTTGCATCTGAAACTGAGCTCGAGGCATTTGAGTTGGTGCTCTCCCCCCCACCCCTCTGGTATTTCAAGTAGCTCTTTTCTTAAATTAATGAGAAAATATTACTGCTAAAGCTTGCTAAATAAGGTTTAAAACCCGCTCTGAAAGTGACAGGGTAGGTCAGCAAACAATTATCTCTGGACTGTGGCACAAGGCTCAGGGAACTGTATTCTCCATTGCTACATTTTTAGCTGAAACTCTGGTGAAATGCACCCATATCTGAAAGCAGATGAACGAGGTGACCTGCAAGATTAGTGTGTGAGTGAGGCATGCAAGCATGTAGATGATGTGTGTCTGTTCATATGAAAGGGCAGCTGTAGGGACTATGTTTCCTTGCAAGCGTCACCAACTTTAGTCCCAGATTTGTGTGCATGATAGTGCAGGAACATGAATGTATACCTGAGAGATGATGTTGGTATTGTGCCTACATGTGTGTTTCTGGGACAGGTGTATCTTGGTGGATGTGTTTCTGGCTGGTTGCAGTTGAAGAATTATGCTGACCTGAACCTGTGAATGCAACAAAACCACTATGGACAATGTGGGTATAACAAATAAATGGTTTGCTTATAGGATAAAGATTTATGTGAACAAAATGATGGTGTTACAGGAGGGGAACCTGCAGAGACCCTTGCAGAGAGTGTGCATACTCAGTGGGAAAGTCCTCAAAGACGTCACTGTCTGATGTGCCTCGAACTATTCTCCCTGCTGCTGATCACGTTCCAGTATCTGTGCGCTTGAAGGAAAGACTGCGTATGAGAACAGAGTGGTGACCACACACGCCAGCAACATAACTCCCTTATGAATGAAGGTTCGTGTCATCGCAGAGCGGCATATTGGTGCAGCACGCTTTTGTGGCAAAGTACGTGAGGGTGGGCAGCACATGATGGCTCAAGTCTTGTGTTTGTGATCAGAGGGAGACAGGTGTATGTAAAAGGCTCCTCCACCTTTCCTCTGTGCAGCTACAGCACTTGCCAAGGCGTAGTTAGTGGGGCTCTCATGTTTCAGGGCAGACTATTGAGCAGCTGCTGAAGTGCCAGCTCAGTTGGTAGCCTCGAAAACAAAACATCCCTTGTTTCTCATCGCCACTGTGAAATACAGCCTTCCTGAACCTTGGGTTTGGCCCTGCAGCTTTCAGGATAGACAAAATGTGAGATTTTTGCCAGTGGTGTATTCTTCTAGGTCTGTCTAATATCTGTTGTCAATTTAATGTGCCACTTTAATGAGATTTTGCTTTTTCCATCTCCTCCATAGAGCTGATTACTTAGTATATGTGGTTGGTGTTTGGTTTTTTTTGTTTTGTTTTGTTTTTTAAAGGAAACGACAAGTGAAGAAGTTGAATGTTTGCTTCAGCTGAAGAGACTACTTCCCAAGTCCTAGTGGGAAAAGGTGAAAAAGAGAACTGGAGGATGTTGCTAGTAGGTATGTATATGACAGGAAGCCATGACTAGCAGTGTGATTGTCAACAGGAAACAAAAAGTCACAGCTGATGTGACCCTGCCATACAATACACTTTCTGTGTCGTGTTGCCGGCTGGACTTTGTGGCCTGGGGAGCTGTGTATGTCTACGTGAGAGATTCTCCTGTCCATTCATCCGCTGGAGTTTGAATTCTGCATCTGGTTAATCCACTTTGCTGGAGTTGGCAAGCCCCGTTTGTTTTTTTCTTGACACCTGCTACTACAAAGATCTTGAACAGCTATGGGAAGAAAAGGGTGCATGTGAGCAACCTGCACCAGCTGGCAGCTGAGTGCTCCTCGGACTCCAGGCAGCTTTGAGGTGTCTTGGCTGTTCAGTGCTCTGCAGATATGAACGCTGAGCTTTTCTGGCACGTTCTCACGTTGGCCTGGTCATTCTCACCATGCTAGTACATGGGAAAGAAGACTTCCTCTCAGACGTAGCTTACATCATCCTGGAACTGGTCATTGCAGTGCTGGCCATCCTGGGAAACATCCTGGTCTGCTGGGCCGTCTATTTGAATAGCAACTTGCAGAACGTCACCAACTATTTTGTGGTGTCCCTGGCTGCTGCTGACATTGCCGTGGGCGTGCTGGCCATCCCCTTTGCCATCACCATCAGCACTGGCTTCTGTGCCTTCTTCTATGGCTGCCTTTTCATTGCCTGCTTCGTCCTGGTCTTGACTCAGAGTTCGATCTTCAGCCTCCTTGCTATTGCCATTGACAGAATCATTGCGATCCGCATACCCCTCAGGTAAGCATGGGTTGGGCTGGGGAGATGGAGGGGAGGGTAGGGTGGTAAGGAATAAACATGAATGAAAACAACCAACCTGGAGATGAATCAAGGATGGAACAGTTAAATGAGGATCAGCAATTTTTCTCTTGTAATTTGAAAAACCCTTTTCTCGTTCTTGAGGGCTGCCTTGGCTGCTGGATTTTCAGGGGGTTTTTTGTTTCTTTTTCCAGTTCTCTGTCTTCATATGGTGTATGCCCATGGTATCGCAACGGCACTGCCTAGGAGCTGCCGTTCCATATTTAGACAGGATCGTGCGGTAACCTCAATAACCTGCACTCTGAGCTGCAGCCAACAGCACCAGAAAGATCACTGTGGGAAAGCGGAGCTAAAATAATACATGGTGGAGGGCAGAAACGGGGTGAGGTCAGCTTATCGCTTTCCTCACGGGGAGAACGGGGGACTCTGCCTGGATTGTGGAGAGCGTGGATGGGGGTTTTCTCTTGGGGGTCCATTAAATGTGAAGCGAGGAGAAGCAGCAGGCTGTGAAGAAATGGGCCTTAGGTAGATTTGGACTAGCTTAGGCACTGCCTCTGGAAGCAAAGCATGTATTAGGTCAATGCAGAGGCTTGTCCCAACTCAGACCTTGTAGGTGGTTATTCTGTGGTCTCTACTCTGGAGTTTAAAGGAAGTAAAGGACGTTTCAATATTAGAGCTTGAAAGCCGAATATGACTAGCTGCTACTCTGCGTGCAACCAGGGAGGCTGATGTGGGACAAGGGAAAGTTTTGCCACATGCACAGGGGCTGCTACTCAGTTCACTTTTCCAGAAGCACATTGTTGTGCCAGGATATATCTGACCGTGGGTGCAAAGCAGCATTGTGTTTTGTGGACTGGGTTTGAATGCTGTGTGACAATGCTTCCGAGTCATGCAGTAAGCTCGAAAGATGTAGAGGAAGCCCCAGGAGAGGCCGGTGCAGGCAAAGTGTAGGAGTCTCCTTCCTTCCCGTCTTGTCCTTAGGAGGATGCAGCACGCTCTCAGGAATGGAGACGCTTGCTTCCTATCCTGAACAACAAATGTGGCTGCAAAAATTGAACAAATTTCTGATTATTGTGCTCTGAAGTTTGAGGTTTTGGACATTCTCACTCCTGTTGAACTTAAATTACTTGTGTTGAGCTGTGCAGTTTAGTTTTGTCTCTTGTGAATACTTTGGTCATCCAACACTTACACCAATTAACACAAACCTCCCATTCAAAAATAGAAAGCATTGTTTTTCCTAGAGCTGCAGAGATTACCTTTCCATGTAGACTAGTTATATACATATAACATTACCATTAATTGTTGGTTCCCAAACCTATAGTTGTAGCTGTTACAGGCTCTACTTTTGATCATAGAATGGTTTGGTTGGAAGGAACCTTAAAGGTCACCTAGTGCCAACCCCCTGATGTAGTTGTAAGGAATAACTATTCCATTCCATTGTGGAGAAAACTCTATTGATAGTCGTTACCTATAAATTGGACTTTCTCTGCTTTTCTACAGTTCTATATATAGATGGATTCACTTTATGATAAATGGTACAAAGAAACACATGTAGAGTAGCCCTCAGGAGCTTGCCTCCGAAATGATTTTGAGAAGGGCCAATGTCTTTAATTCATCTCTCATGAGCTAACTCTGAAGACTTTTGCTGACAGTTTAAGCGCTCTTATTGCTAGAGGATGACTTGCCAGGAAAGGATTTTAAAAATCTGGATTTCTGCCCATTTTTGGGACTATCACTGTAACTATATTGTCTTGAAAATTTAATTTCCTGGAATAGCCAAGGTAAAGAGTCTTTTAGAAAAATCAGACTTCATCAGTGCTGGGCACAGTACCGATTTCGCTATTTTGTTTTTGAAAAAACAGAGCACACCCTCTTCTGCCCCAGAAACAGTGGAGTTGATTGGATGCAGAAACCCGCAGGTAGATCCCTGGGTTCCTCCCCCTCCTTGTCCTCTGCTGCTTTGTCCTTCTACAGTAGGAGCGAAGAACTTGTCAGTTGTGTTTCCCCTTAAGAATCTATGGATGATTAAGCATTAGATTTATAGCCTCAGACATGCTGAGAAAGTGAAAGCTGATTAGCTGAAGAAGGACATGTGGTATGATTCAGGCTGCTTGCATCCTCATTTTTTTCTTTTTTCTAATATCTGGTTGTCTCAGAAATGTGTCAAACCATTGGAAGGAAAGTTCTGCCACTAAAGATGCAATGTTTTCACCCCATTCTTTAATGCCTGGAAAAGCCTCTTCTCCTCCTCAGAGGACAAGAAAGGTAACACCAGGCATTCCTAGTATTCATTAGATGAATGCTCTTAAAAAAATAATAAATCAGACTTCCTTCACTTTCACAAAACCAAAGAGGGCTAAACCTATTTTTTTCTTCTTCTTCTTTTTCTTTTTAATGGTTTCATGTCCGATTTGTCCTAAGGAAGGTAACCGCAGTCTCAGTGGATACGTGTGCGTATGTGTATTCCCACACAAATAAACTGTCAGTATTAAAGAGGCAGAGGAGTGGGATTTCTGATACTGCTTGGTTTTGGACACCTCAGTACATAATTAGAGTTACCTTTGGAGTGATTTTTCTGTGAATAAAAGAGCCTCCCCCCAAAAAATTGCAGTGAGGAAAGACATATATAGGTAAAATTTAAAAATACATAAACACTAATTTGTGAATGTCTTATGGGTTCTAACTTTCAAATGATTAAAACATTGTGTAGAATTTGATAAACTTTCAAAAATCTCTCCAACACTTTGCTGAATTCTGCCAGGTTTTATACAAATGTAACACTCTGCAAGTGGCAATAAAGCACTCCCAAGGAAGTGAGTTCGAGCCAGTGTTCGGTCTAGAATAAAATCCCAACGGTGTCTCTAACGCGGCAGGTACCTGAAAACCTGCGCTCACTGATATAAAACCCCTGGGTGTTCTAAACAAAACTGGCTGCGAGTCTGAGCTCCAGGAAGAAGTCATGGGCCAAGAACAATTGACGCTTTCCAGGCTCTTTGGTGCCAGCAAGTGCTCCACGGGCACAGTGCCCAGCCACGTGTTCTTGTGCAGGCATTTGTGGTAAAGATACTCCCATGGTGAAGGACAGGTAGCTCCAATGCACTGAAAAGAGAGGAGAAATTTTTCTTCCTGCAGCCAAACGGAAAAGTTTTCTCAGGTTACTGCTTGCTCTGCGCGCTGGGTTCAGGTATTCACCTGTGGCATAAATACAGTGCCAACTACAGTAACTTGATGAAGTGCAAACTTTTTCCTCTGATGAAAGTTGTTTTGGAGATGGCTGCCTAAGATGCTGGGATGCTTCTCTGGGAAAGCTTTACTAAGATGCACCTCCCTGAAGTTTGGAACATTGGGACAGATTTATCCCATGTAGCGGTGAATGAAACTGCAGCTCTGAGGTGGCATTGGGATGCTCTTCTGCCAGAGGCTAGGGGAGCCGGACACAAGGAACTGGCTTGTCAAAGTCTGGGGTAGGAAGAACAAAGGAGATGAACATGAACCCTGAATAAAATATAGGACATGGAAGGGACCTTTGTGCTGAGAACAGTCTGTTTCAGCAGTTGCTTTAATTCTCTAGGATTGCTTTCTGAAATGCTCATATACAAGCACCTGAATCAGTGAATCGGGGATTTAATGTTTTATTGTCACTTTGAGCTATATCTGGACTTATTTCTTTCCCAGCTCACCATAAGCCTTTTGACTTTGTGACAAGCTTTTCCTACATGGGCTCATGTTTGTGTCAAATTACGGGCAGATTCAGCCTAATACGAACAAAAAGTAATTCACTTCATCCTTTGAACAAGCATGGACACGGCTCTGAAAGCAGTGCCAGTTGTCTATGGCTTCATGGGCCACAGTGGAGCTTGCTGCTACCAAGGTTTTAGTCTGGAAGCTGATCAGGCCACGAGCAAAAGAACGGTGCCTGCCACATGTCATGGCTTCTGCAATTCAGAGCCCTGTGCCCACCCGTGGGATCCCACCCTACCCTGTCTCCATAGCGTAGACAAGCACTGGTATCAGTTGGCACCTGGTAATAGGGGAGAAAGTTTCTTGACTGAGAGTTTTGGGAAAGGGTTCTTTAGGTGGCGTATGAGAAGGTCTGGGTTTGGTTTCTTGCTGTGCCAGAAGATTTCCTGGATGGTGTGGGATTGTCAGTGTCTCTCATTTCCAGATACATGTAATAGGGTAGAACATCCTCCTTTTGTCTTGCCCCCTATGACTGCAGCTGCCTGAAGTGTGGGTTGTTGAGTGGGTGTGTTCAGTGAACAGTGTTTTGTAGCGATTTCTTAAAAACTATTGAGCGCTGCTGGAATTCAGATCAAAGCCCAGTGCCCTGAGCGCAGAGCACAGGCTTTCTGGTGTGATGCAGTTAAAGGTGCCTGAAATGTGCTCCATGCATGGCAGAGCCATCTGGCCACGATGTGCAGTGCTGTCAACCAGAGGCGGGTTTGGAGCAGAAGCAGCAGGCTGGTTGGATGCTGTGACGATGAGTTAGGCCAGCTAC
>NW_009604250.1:28940-60482 GCF_000690535.1 Cariama cristata | reverse complement strand
AAGATTTTAACTTCTACCTGAGGACCCTGTGGTTCTTATACCAGCTCTGTCTTACACGCAGCTTCATAGTGTATGAATCAGACTGGTGACATACTACACTTTGTGCAGGAATCATTGTCTCGACGACACAGAGCTTAGGCCAAGGACCCAGAATCATCACACCCTCAGCCAAGTTACTCTAGGCAGCACAGATGAGTTGTACATTCACCAAGGGCAGCTGTTCTCTGGAGTCAGTTTGCCATCCTGATGGCTGGGAGAGCAGCAGGGCAGGTGAAATTATTTTGGGGAAAACATCCACATTTTCATGTGTTGCAAAAGTAGGTTTTGTTTTCTAGAGGAGTCAGGTGACCCTATCCCCACACCTAGCTCCACTGTGAGTGTCCCTGTGCTCTGTTCTTTGTGTCTGGAATTTCACGAGTAGAAGTCATTGTTTGTGTAGCAAGTCCAGTATTTCCAGGAAGCACGAGAACTGCTTGTGCACAGACAATCCAGTGCTGTCTGGACACATCAGACCTGCTACAAAGTCACCCGCCAACTATGCAGAACATGGGCTGTAGGTGTGACCAGCTCCTTTCAGCAGGCTGTGTCTCCTGCATAGGTGCCGGCAGCTCAACAGTATACGTGATGCTTCCTGGAAGCCATGAACTTACCATGTAGAGCTGTACAGCACTGGGGATTCAGAGAGTAGCTTTGGCCTGGCTGCTGTGAGCCTAGAAAGGTGCCTAGACAGGTGCACAAGCTCTTCAATGCCAGCCTGGTGGCATCTCTAAGTGGACAAAAGGAGTAAGTCCAGGAAAGTCCGTCTGAACAGTAACCCTACCTCAGCCAAGTCACCCAGAGGTGTCTCGTGGATCCTAGAAGCCGAGCTCTCCCAAGCGAATTAACACTTCTCAGTGGGTACCTGACCGACATAGTGCCACACGTTATGTCACGAGATGCTGTGAGCTTTCTCTTTTAACCCTTGGAGATACCGAGCAAGGCGTTTTGGAAATGCACTCGCTGATAGATTGATAATCGCCACTGCCAGCACAATACACTGCAGCTGGAAAGCAGGCGGCTGCTTGGGTTAAGTGCTGTTCCTAAGCCCTGTAAAGTTTGTTGCATGGGAATCCACAGAGGGTAAGAGGGAGGGAGAAGTGGGGGGGTGTTTGCCTGGAGCAGTAATGAATATATTTTTAGTGGAAGGGAAGGGACATCTCTAGTCGTGGGATAACAGCTGCACAATTTCAAAATTCCTCTGACAAGATGTAGCCAATTCCAGGGCTGCAGGGTTTTGAGGGGGTTTTTTGTTTGTTTTTTGTTTTTCCAAGCTTCAAGTGCCTTCAGCCAATCTCTTGCTCCCTGAGTGTACTTTTGAAAGCACAGACGCTGTTTTGCTGTGTTGATGAGGTCTGAATGTGAGCAGCTCCCTGCTACCATCCATGCTGTGCCCTTAGCATCCCCGAAGCATTGAGCAGGATCCACTACTTGCTAGAGAAACCTTGTTATCTCTCAGAATCAGCTGAATCCCTCCCTCATTTCTGGAAGGAGGATTTCAGTGTATTTTGGGTACTGGGAACTGTGTGCTTGGCTCCCTCACCCACTCCCTCTTTTCTGATTTTGAAATGCAACTGAGGAAGGGAGATTCAAGCCTGTCCAGTCTTGTGTGGAGCCAGGTTTTTCCCAAATCCCATCAGCAGGGATGTAAAGCACGCGCAGGATCTCTATTCTGTACTGTGCCTGGCAAAAGCAGCCTCTCTCCTCCCCTGTCTTCAACTTGCATTGGGATAGGAGCATGAACCTGCGGGAGTAATTATTTCATTGAGAGATGGAAAGATTTCTATGGCTTGTTGGATTATTTTTTTAATGTTTGTTTGCTGAGAGAATTCTGGGGACAGAGGGAGAAGGAGCACTGGGTAAACACTGGGAGCACAGTGCTACTGTTGTCCGATCACAGACACGTCGGGTCAAGTACAGTGTGGGACCCACGCTGGACAATGTGGGAATTGGGCCATCTACTTTCCATGCTAAGCGTTACCAAGGGAAAGAAACTGCATCAAAATGTTAAACTGTTGCCCTGATTGACATTTTCAGAGAGAAGAACTAGTGGAGTCAGCTTGGGACTCGCAGTAACCTGTGAGGCCTTGGGAACTGGCCGATATTTCAAACCAACCAAGGTCCCTGGTTGCACTGTCAGATTCTTACCTTGTTGCTTATTGTCTCTTTCAACGGATCTTGGAGAATTTACTGTAAAGAGCACTGGCTTCAGCCAGGCGTATCAATACCTCCACCACTGAAGTCCCCTTTGGTGTGTGCAGTCCAGCCCACAGCATATCTGTAGTCGGAGCACTGTCCTCGGCTTAATTCCTCCTTTCTGAGAAAGACATGGGGTCAGCTTAGCTGGGCTGGTGAGGAAAACTGCTGGCTTGTCTCAGTTATTTAAGGAAGGTTGGTGGTGCTGGCCTTCCTAAAAGTGCTGTTGTGGAGCAGAGTGAGGTGCTGTGCAAGGCAATGCCAGCCTGGCTTCTGCAGTTGAGTCAGCAGAATTTCCCTGGAGCACACCTGAACATGGACACGGGGTTGATGGCACTGTGCCTCTGAGTTCTTTTGTGCTATTTGGCTTGCAGATCTGCAAGACAGACCTAGCAATTCTGTGCTTCTTTAGCTGCTGCTTTGCCAGAAAGGAGGAACTACCTCAGCCTTTGGCAGGGGAGCCACGGTGGTCTTCATCACCAAGGATCAGAACAGTGCTGTTGATTATCCAGGCTGCAAGATCTATGCGCATAACCAAGTGGGCTGGTGGAATGAAAGAACACAGATGAAAACTGTATTAATTTCCCTGCTTTTCTGTCACCACTGCCTAAAGGAAAGGGCAGGGGAATAGGTGGCATACGATGTCACCATGGGGTCCCTGCTGTGCTGTACTGCATGGGTTCTGCAGGGCAGTTCAAAGGCCCATCTGAAGAAGCAGGTACCTTTCTTGCTGGCTTTTGTCTTCTGGGCCATTGGGCCATTGGGCAGTTGCTTGGGTGTCAGGGGCTTGTTGAATGATACCGATATAATTCCTGTTTCCTCTGCTTTATAGGTACAATGGCTTGGTGACTGGCTCTCGAGCTAAAGGCATCATTGCCATCTGCTGGGTATTATCTTTCATCATCGGCTTGACACCAATGCTAGGGTGGCACAATCGCTCCCAGATCGAAGAGCTGGGTTCCAATAAGTCCTCTCGCATCAACTGCAGCAACAGTATGGTGGCATGTCTCTTTGAGGCTGTGGTCACCATGGAGTACATGGTCTACTACAACTTCTTCGCCTGTGTGCTGTTGCCCCTCCTCCTCATGTTTGGTATCTACTTGAAAATCTTCATGGCAGCCCGGCGACAGCTCAAGCAGATGGAAAACAAGATGGTACACGGGGAACGTTCTCGTTCCACTTTGCAGAAGGAAGTCCATGCAGCTAAGTCTTTAGCCATCATCGTTGGGTTGTTTGCAGTCTGCTGGCTTCCACTACATATTATTAACTGCTTTACCCTCTTTTGCCCAAATTGTGCCCACGCTCCCCTCTGGCTGATGTATCTGGCTATTATCCTGTCTCATGCCAACTCAGTTGTAAATCCTCTAATTTATGCCTACCGAATCAGGGAGTTCCGATACACCTTCCGTAAAATCATCAGCCAGCATATCCTGGGCCGGAAGGAGACGTTCAAGGCAGGAACAGCCAGCTCTAGGACTTCTACTCATGGTGGGGACGCAGAGAACGCCAGCATACGTATCAGTGAGTATGCATTAGAGGTATACACCAATGGAGAGATCCACAGAGATCCTGAGAAGCAGGACTTAAACAAATGCAAAGCTGGCTTGGAATGGCACCAGAATGGAAATGCTCTGGATGTGGAAACAAATGGGCATCTCCCACATTCCTGCAAAAATGGGATTCTCTCAGATGCGTGCATGAACAGGGAGCTTCACAGTGAAGAGCTAATTGATGCCCAGGTGTCTTACTCAGATCTGGAAAGAGCAGCCTTTGCAGCAGCTGATGTTTCCTGATGAGACTTTCAAAGTCTTCCTGGTAGAATTATTTTTTTTTTCCACTGGTGACCTCTGCCATGGCAGAAAGGGAGGTTGGGGGGGCGGGGGGAGAGGTGTGTATTTAGATTGCTGTGGAGGAAGGGGTCCCCACCCAGGACTGTTGGGATGATCCTAAATACTAGACTGGAGAAAAGCCAAGATACCACTGAAACGGACTAAGGAAGGAGGGACGTGTTACCCATCACTGACCTGTCACCAAGAGCAGTGCCAAGGTCAAAGACACCATTCCAAGTTCAGCACTGGGAGACCCTGCTGATGCAGGGCATGTCATGACATTATGCTGTACTGTGTATCTGTGGTTGTATGTTGGTTTTGTTGTCTTCACCAACAGAAATAAAAGCATGGCTGGAAGTATTCACTGAATTGCAAAGAGCAACAGGGAAGGGGCCTTTTAGTACTTTGGCCCTGCAACAGACAGAAGGGGGATAGCAACATCTATTGGTCAGGAAGGATGCCAGCAGCTCCTTGGAGAGGGAAGGAATTTACCTGATGGGAACTTTGGATATCTTCAACCATGGCATTTTGTCTTTCGGTTCATGTTTTTAAAGCTTATACTGCATCAGGTTGCTCGAATGTTTTGGTTTTTTCTTGTCTTGATAAGATTACCTTATGTTAAGTTATAAAAGAGGGGCAAGAACTCGTATCCCATATCCAGAGCGCTCGATGTTCCCAATGCACAAGGCAAATATAACCTCATAGCTCTCCACTTTGTCTAACAAATAATGAAAATGGAGTCTGTACTATGGATTTCCTGTAGCAAAAGGGCTGTTAGCAGGACTTGGTGCTGCAGACAGTAGACAAACAGGCCAGGTTGTGGTCTGTGTCACCAGGGCGATCATGCCCCGAGGTGTTCTGAAGAGCTGTTGGGTGTATGAGCTGTCTGTAGGCTGGTGGGCACCATTTGCTTTTTCCCTCCTATCTCTGTGCTTGTCCTCCTGAGCTCCTCAAATGCCAGTTCTTTCCATGGCCCCAAATGTGTGTGAAGGGAGCTAATTTTCCATATTTTGGTCATTTTCATCCTCACTTAAAAGGCTGTGGGATTTTTTTCCTTCTTTCTCTGGGTAGGGAGGAACACACACATAGCTAACACTTATTTTTGGAATTCCAGTGAGCTCTATTTAAACACCTTTTCTTCAGTGATTTTAGTTTTTTCCTGATGTGCTTTACTGTGAAGGCCAATGTGTCCCTGCGGTGCAGAGGCCAACAGAGATGGATCTGTCTGGTTAGAAGACGCTCCTACTCTGAGAAGCTGAAAGGCATCAGTAGTAGTGGAAATCAGCTTAGAAACTGGAGCAGTCTGTCTGTATAAGAGAACAGGCAAATCTGTGCTGCAGCAACTGTATGCACTCATGTGGTTTGTTGTAGAGATGTTTCACAGCAGTTTGATAGTTTTCTGTATCACGTATGAAGCCTGGTAGCTCAAGGACAGCAGAATGCCACATCAGCTTGAATTCTACCTAAAGATTGTATGTTTTTTGTTTTCCAGACAAATAATCCATGTCCAATACCACCAGCCTTCTGGACAGACAGGCAAGAATGGTCCTACTGCAAAACTAAAAGTCTGTTAATTCCAGGGATCTGAAGCTTATTCCCTAGCTGAAAACGTCAGAAATATCATCCCCTAAACCTATGTCCCCCTTGTGTCTATCCACTAACATTTCAGAAGCCAAATAATCTCATTTTCAGAAAGGAAAGGGGAACTGGATTTTGGTATTTGAGGAAGAGCAAGTTAGGTTTGTGTGTTCTTATTCCATATTTATTTTAAATATTGTCAACTATTAAAATGAAAAGTCAGTTTTATTTGAGAAGAATTTTCTTTTTGCCAGTCTCTCTACATGAAGGTGGCGAGTAGTTTATAATGCTGAACGTGTTCAAGTGTGTAACTGCTCCAGGCTAGCACAAAGCTTACTGTGAGATGGATAAAAAGATGTAGTTGCCATCACAATCCTTAGCAGAAAGACAGGCAAGTTTGTAGAACAATAGACTTCACAGTTTAATTGAACTGCTGCTTTCTTGGCACGGCCCTTCCACATAGTCTAACGTCAGAGGAGTGGATTATCGCTCCAGCACCATTAACAAACACTAAGCCATTTCCCTGTGACTGACGTCGTAGGTAGTTCCTCTGTAGGGTGACTTGGGATCTTGTTACTCTTGATCTTTCTTCATGGAATATTTCTGTAGGTTATTTGTGGGATGGCTCCTCTGACCTCCTGTAACAGTGGCAGGGGAACTCAGTCAGGAAAATGGAGGTCTGATCTCTTCAGGCCTCAGTTGGGAGCTGAAATGTTTCTAAGAATAACACAAGATTACATCCGGTATTCATGTCAATAACAATTAGGTCCACAAAGAAGCAGAGCAGGGAAGGAAGTGTGGGAAAATACCAGCCTCACTCATGCTGGAACACACCCAAGTGCAGAAGTGTCTCCTATTGAGCTTTAGTTGCCATTGTAAGGGGATGTTTTATGCCATATTGCATCAGACTTTCAACAGCTAACGTGGGTTGGTCACTTTCTATTGTTTCCTGAGTGTCTTCACACTCAATTATGGCAGCTTCTTGTTTGGTTGCCACAAGAATCAAGTTGATCTATGTTGATGTGACAAATTTAGGATTGTCCATCTGGAAAACTTTCCTGCCCAACCAGATAGTCATGTGACCTTACTGAATTTCCAGATGTCTTTGAAATTAGCTTTTCTGTTGCTGTTTGAGATGCCCCCCAAGTGTGTCCAGTCCCTTTCAATATTAGTGATCCAGATTTGAGATGAAAAGGGTGTGTGAAGGGGCCGGGGGATGTGTGCAGGAGGAAGTGCAGTGGGTGTAAGGAGGCAGCGTGTTTTACATAGAACTGGAAGTCTGTAGTCACAGGAAGGAAGAGGTGGCAATTGCACCACATGCTGTGTGCCTTCTGGCAAACATATGT
This sequence comes from Cariama cristata, assembly GCF_000690535.1. Lineage (NCBI taxonomy): Eukaryota > Metazoa > Chordata > Aves > Cariamiformes > Cariamidae > Cariama > Cariama cristata. The sequence continues at coordinate 53,497 of NW_009604250.1, read as the reverse complement.
CTGAGATGGACCTTCAGAAGATGTTTCTGAAGCAGTTGTTGGGGGAAGCATGAGCCTTTTGAACAGAATTTTGGACTTTTTATTTCTTGATTCCTAGGGATCATGAATTCAAGGCTTGCTTTTTTATTTTTAATAAAAAAAAGATGATGTAAGATCCCATCAACGAAGTGTGTTCTTTCCTTCTCCTGGCAGCGCTCTCCGCTCTAGAGAAAAGTACCTGTCTTCCAAACCACATAGGGCAGGGATAATTAGAAAAGTGAAAGTGAAATAATTTTTCCCTAACCTCCCCACTTATATTGCCATTTTCCTTCCAGCTGGAGAATGTTTAGGTGATGAAATATAGCTGTTCTGGGTAAACAAAGATGGAACTAAGACAAAAGGAAGAACGAGGTGACCATCAGGAGAGGCTGGAGAAGACCTCCTTGGGAATGCAAGGTGCAGTGGGTCCAGAGAGTTAAGAGCTGGGGTAAGAAGAGACTAATTTCATTGAACTGGAACTTCTTACTAAAAATGGCTGAAGAGGCATAGAGAGATGCAGTGCCTCGTTTGGTGTGAGGGCATTCCATGAATTTCACCATTCCCTGGAGACTCTTAGGCTCCAGGGTTTATTTGCTTTATAGGGTTTTGGAGAAAGTAAAGTCTGATCAGTTGCCAGGCGTACTTTTATCAAGAGGAGTTCTTGGGGCCCTTCCCTCAATAGGGCACTGCTTTTTGTGCAAAAAAATGCACTTACAGCTTTGTCCTGCAGAGTTTCTTTTGAATCAGTAATATTTCGGACCTCTGCGCAAGCTTGAACTGCAGCTCTTGAACAGAGAAGCAATTTGGCATGGTGGGACAGCGGGGGTTACTGTAGACAGAAAGGATTTGCCGCTCATCCCAGTTGGTGCTAGGAAGCTTATTCTGCAAATGGACTTGGGAGTTATATGTAGTCTGAATCTTTGATCATTCTTTGAAAACAGGCTCCAGGGAATGCTGGTGGATATAGGAAAGTCTCTAAGGTGTGGGAGCAGACTGGAGGGTTAGGGTTTGATGGGAAATCTTGGTAGTAAAGGAAGATTTGCAAGGTAGGTGTTTGGGAGGACTTCAGGGGAGCAGGAATATGCTGGGAGGTGCTGGGGATTGCACAGCTGGTGCTGGAGTAAGACCAAGGTGTGACTAGCTGAGGAGGGACTCTGGAAAGGATGTACAGCCTTACAGCTCTCCTGGGGTCACTGCAGAGGGTCAGCCTTGCCTGATGTGTGCGCGAGGGTTGACTTTGTGTGGTGCATATGTGACTGAGGCAGACATGGTTCTTATGGATTATCTCCTTTTCAGATACATTATCTCCTTTCATGACCGTGTCCAGGTGTAACAAAAGCCACTCTGCTTCATGATCATGAGCCCTACTTAAAACCGAATCAATCCAGCCCTGTTCTGTGGGAAGGGCAAGCATGCTGTAACAGTGCTGCGATGTGTTAAAACTGTAGAATACTCTCTAATGGTGTTTGCTAAGTTTAGCTGCCTACTAGTCAGTTCTCTCCCAGTTTGTTTTGGGCATTAAACTGCACTGAGTCATACCAGAGAGTTTTTTCTTTCTAGCCCTGAGCTTTTGGCCTTCTTTACAGTAAAACACATCAAGAGTAACTAAAATCACACCAGTTCCTCATTTGCATGTGAGGTGACCAACCCTGACAGACTGAGAATCCCAAAACTGGGGCAATGTCGTATGTAACTCCCCATCTTATTTGTCTGCTGGGACTGTTCACACAAGGGTGTGTTAAAATCAAGACTGGAACTTGTTGATCTGAGAACATCTTTTGCTTCCCCCACTCTGTCTCAGGAGCTGGTGTTCTGCCCCTGTCCTGTGGAGCGGTTGTCTCTGTGGTCTGCGAACCAAGACACTATGAACACTCTGCTGCACACACTCTCACTATAAAACAATTACTCTTTTAATTTAAATGTTTTATGAATATAGTTGTCGTTTTCCCTCTGTTTGTCAGTTACCAGTGGGAGGGGAGGGAAGGGGGTGGGAGAATCTGTGCATGCAAATGTATTTAAAGTGCGTTGACCAAAGGTTTTTTTTGAATCTGTGAAGTTTTCATATCTGTGAAGTCATCAGACTGCTGGGCAGTGAGGAGCCGCTGGTGCTGCTGAGTCTGTCTTGGTTACATTTCTTAATAAGCATTAAAATAATAAAATATATTTGTAAAAGAGAGTGTGAGTGCCTTTGTCCCAGGAAGATCCGACTGGCCAGCCCTTTTTTGTGCAAGTGTCATCTTATTATTTTATTAGCTTTTTCCACAGATTGATCCTTCCGGAGAGCTCTCTCCCTGGCACTGCCTGTTCTTTTGCAAAAGATCCTAGCATGCACTGAGGTGGCAGACCCAGATGGACTAGAAGACCCCTCACATCTCTGACATCCTGGGATCTGTCATCTTGGCAATAAGAGAAAATGTTTACAGCTGCATACTGAATACAAGGTAGAGTACTGTATTTGCACAAACCACTGCTGTGTCAGGAACAGTGTGTTACACAGCAGAACCTGAAGGGTCCATAACTGGACCATGAAACAACTTTGCCAGCTGCGACCGGAGCATCCCAGGCTGCTGGCTCTCCTTCCACATGGCTCTGCTGATGCACCTCAGACCTTCTTGTAAGACCATCACAATTTCAGACCTCTGTCCTGTTCTGCCAATGCCGATGAGGCTGAGCTAGCCCCGGGCTGACGTCAGCCAAATTAGTCTGGAAATAGACGCAGTGAATCTAGACGTTACTGTGGTGTTTCTCAAGCCAAATCTGAGCAATGCTGACAGGATGAAGCAGGAATCATTTCCAGCTTTTTCCAGCTGGCAGCTACTAAATGTGTGTGTGAGGAGGTTAGTGAAAGTCTGTACAGTCCAGGAGCATTTGGAATTGGGAAGTGATGAAATTATTCACCAGATAACCATCAACTACTGTTCATTCCCTCTTTTGGTTCACTTTGCAGCTGGGCTAGAGGCCTCGCTGGAGGCCCCAGTTTGGGAAGAGGTGCTGGCACCCTGGTGCTCTGCAGCCAGCTGTGTCCAAGCTGTTCAACCAACTGTGTAATTGAAAAGCTTTTTGATTTTTCCCTCCTTTCACAAACACTGTGCGTTTTGTTCTGCAGCATCAAAGGCCAGGAGCTCGGAGGAACAATGGGCATCCCCTCCATTGGCCCAGGGGGAACAATGGCCATACCTGGCCCCAGGAAGAAAGCGAGTACTTGAAAGAACAGAGAGAGCTCCCAGTTTAACAACACAATTGGCCCGATCTGGAAATCTCTGCTCAGAAATCCACACCTTCGCTTGGTCACCCGGAGAAACTAGACTTTGCAGGGCTTTCACTGTAGACTAAGAGCTGTCTGAGGATAATATAGCTCAATAGTGTAATATTTACTGCAGCACTGGGGAACTGATGACATTTTTGAATGGTGAAGTAGGATGGGGCTGGGGAGGACGGTGCTGTCCCTACTAACGGGTGGGTAATGTTTTTGGCTAAAAAGCTTTTCACAGTATTTAAAGCAGCAGGATCTTCCTTGTCACTTCTGCCCCCAAAACAGGAAGCCTTTGCTCCTAAGAATAGCACATACAAGTGCTTGCTGTGCTCTTGACCATCATGTGTTTCAAGTTGTTTCAGGGAGTTAGAAGTTCTGAGCACCTTTTCTGAGGCCATGCAGATCTCACAATTTACTTTCACAGGAGCGATTCCCACTGTCTTGCATTTGACTGAAGCGACCAAGTGAGGAGTGAGATTCGCCATGTCTTCATTCAGGGAAGGGAGAGAGACTTCTGCCAGCTGGGAGTGGTCGTGGGAGGAATCCACCTCTCTAATCCGACAAATAACCACCTCAGGTTAGATGATGGGACTCACTGCAGGTTGGAGTCTCGCTGAATAGTGAGTGGAGCTGTATTCCTCCCTGACTTCCCAGTCTCCTCTGCAGTGCTGTTCTGAGAAGAAAGGGGGGTACTTCTGAATATTGGAGATGTTTCCTCAGAAATGACCCAGTGGATGGGACTGTTGGAGGGTTTTTGGCTGTAAGATGCACCACTCTTACAAGCACTATAATTTCTCTGCTGTGTGACTGCAGTAGTTGCTGCTGAGATCCCAGATCTCAGAAAATCAGAAATTCCTTTCAAGAATTGGAGTCCTTGCAACACGTCAAAAAAAGTTATCTAAGCCAAGTTTGGGTGTGAGAGTAGCATGGTGATTTTTTCAGTAAGTGAAAGGCAAGGACTGGGAAAAGAGCTTTCAATCTTCAAGTTCAGAATAAACTGTGTAAAGATGAGGTTATTTGGAGTGCAGATCCATACTGTGTGGTCTGAGCCTGTTGCACTGAACTCCAAACCTGAGATCATGGTTTTTGGGAGTGGCCAGCTGCAATCCAGAGAGGTGACTGCAACTTCTACAGAGCCCAGGGCAGTCTTTAAACATGCTAGCTTGGACACTGACAGCACTGGAGCTGCCATTGCTCAGGCTTTGTTTGCCAAGGATTTACCCAGAGCCCTAGGTAGCTCTGATTTTTTGCCTTACATAAGGTAGGGAGATTAGATAGCAGCTCATAATGACAGTGAAGAAAATCCATGTGCGTGGGGTATCTTGCTGCCTCAGCTGTTGATGAGGTTATGGGGATGTCTTTTGGGCTGGTATTAGTCCAGGATATTACTGCTAAATGGGAGTTAAGCATATCTCAGTTGGATACTTCATGATGCTGGAGAACTTGCAGCTGCATCATTTGGGCATTTGGCATCATCTGGGCTATGAGAGTTTGTGCCTGTGCTTTGGTGTTCTCACGGATTCGAGGCTCTTGTGCAGTATGGTGATTGCATCCAGGAAAAAGAAAAAGTCCTAATAAAGAGAATTGAGCAGCCTGGATCAGTTCTACAAAGAATGCAAAACAAGCCTGGGCCATCTCAGGGTAAGCTGCACTCATGGTGCCTCTTGAACCCATGTCCTGTTATTGTTGGTGTGGAACATGAGGGTCTGGGCCAATGAAAATAAGGAAGGTGGCTTGACAGACACAGATTTTATCTTTTGAGATTCGTCGTGACCTTTCTAGTGTATAATAAATAAAGTTGACTCAGGAATTGGCAAGTGCCCTATAACATGCAGTCCTGGTGTTGGGACTCGGCAGAATGTTCTGCTTAGCAATGCACTCTGTTAGCTTTGTTTGCCAAGTTCCTATTTTGGAGGTGTGCTGAAGGGCTGAACAGTGGCAGATGCTGAAGCCTCCTGCAGGGCAGGTGCACTGGACCCGGCATCTCTGACCATGCTGATCCGGGCTGGATGAAGGTCACTTTGAATCCATGCTGATACAACCTTTTACCACTGGGCCATAAAAAGAAAAGAAATGTCTTGCAAAGGAAGAATGCTGTTTGCAGTAGTGTGAATCTTGGGGCAAAGAGGACTCCCATCCTTTCACGTTACTGTATAACCTGTCAAGCATTTAAGTCAGCATTGAACACTATTGCTTCCTGCATTAATGTCTTTCGAGCAGCCCTGCCATGCATGCTGGATCCTGTGATATTAAACAATTCCATCATCCAGAGGATGTGGCCAATTTTGCAGGTGACAGGAATGGTAGCTCTGAGACTTGCCTGCTCCCGAGTGAATCCCTGACATACCATCTCCTCCATTAACCGTGACTGTGAGCAATCACAGTCAGGTTTTCTCAGCTAGCCCTCGTGGCAGGGGCAGTGATATACAGGGCTCCTTTGTAGACAGCTGGGAATCATGTGCTGCTAAATTGAAGCTGTTCTGTGATGGTAACACATCAGATTGTGAAGTTATTCTGCAGAGCCGAAGGACACTGAGGGGAAGAGCGCTAATGTTTGTGTTCCCAATCCCAGAGAAGCTACAGGGGGAGAGCTGCAGTTAATTCACAAAGATTATGGCTGATTCAAGGGCAGCGTCTCAAGGAGAGCACACAGCACTGGCACCGGGGTGCTGGGCTATGTGAGTACTCAGCACCTTAAAGTAAAGGACAACTGGCTGCCTTGGTTTTGAGGTGGCTGCCATTTGGGAGCAGTCCAGTATTCCAAGTGTTTCCTGCCTTTCTTTATATTCATGCCAAAACCACTAACAGAATAGGGTGGAGACAAAAAAATCTCAGACCCTCCTCAAGATCCTCCTCTAATTCCAGAAGGATCAAAATGCTAAAGGTTGCATTAGAAAAACAGAAATAGTCTTTTCTCCCACCATTGGTAACTCAATGCCACAACTAAAGCTGAGAGTCAGCTGCTTGTTCTACAGCTGTGTCCTTTCTGAATTCATGAGAAATAGCATTTTGATTTCCTTCCAGAGGAAATATACAGTAATATCCCTAACTTGCACTGAGGCCTTCCAGTCTGCAGAAGTAACCCATGTAACGTTCATCTGCAACTAAATTAAACCCAAGATCCCCTATTCCTTATGGATTGAGCCAATGCTTGGGAATCAAGGCTTTTAATCAGAAACCTTTATATCTTGCTTTCTCCGAGCACTTGCTTCCCATGCAAGCTCCCTCCCATTCTAAGATCTACATTTGCAAATGATCCCTCCTTTCCTGCCCTATGCCAGACCCAGGAAGCACAAGAAGTTTATCCTAGATGCAGAGGCTGTCTGTCCCTTTCCATGGTTCAGCACTACCTGGACTTTCAAAAGAACTGTAGCAACAACATTCCTGTAGATTTTCACTGTGTGGCTGGAGAGAGGGAGGTGCTTTCTGTATGTTAACAGCAGTCTTCGATTCCCTTGCAGGAGGATCTTTCCATCAGCATTTGGTTTGGAAGCACTGTGTGGGACACATGATCCTCCCAGGGGGAGTTTAATGCTGTCTTCCCGTCAAAAGCATGAGGCTGCATCCTGGGGTTAGGATGTCAGTGACATGTAGATGACACCGAACGCTGAAGCCTGCGTTTCAATCAGGTCTTGGAAGAGGTTGCACTCTGTCTGCTGCACTGGCACGTTTGCTCTCTCTGAAGGGAGGTCCTCGTGGATGTAGCCATGAATTTGTTTTTTTCCAGGTGGCTGTGTTCTCTCTACGCCGGATGAATCCCAGTGCTGTAAAACACGTGTCCCTGTTCTGCTTCCTAAACAGATGTATCTGCTGATGTCAGCTTCTAGGTAAGACGCACAGGAACCTGCGCTCTCTCAGTATCTGTGGCCTTTGGCCTCTGCTGGTAGTCAGGCATCCTAAGGAAACTAGAAGTGACCTAAGGCTATTTTTTTTTTTGGCTAATTCTTGGTCAGTCTTGCAGATGGAGAAGGAATGGCAGTTTTCCAGCAGGTGAGACCCTCCAGGCCAGCTAGCCAGACAAGACAAATAAACACAGGAAATAGCATCCATGCAATAAGATAACAGAGAAAGGAGAGGCTGGGAGCGCTTTCTGCTGCTCTGTGTGTCAGGGGGAAGCACGGAGCTTACAGCTCTCTCTAACAGGAGCAAGCAGATGTTGAACCTTAACACAAAGGAAGGGGTTATTGCCTGAACAGAAAGGAAAGGAGAGAAGAGGAGATTTCTGCTTTGCCCAGACAGGGTAGGAGTTGCTCTCTAGGGTACAGGGTCTGTGGAATGAAGATCTTGGGTCTAGATGTGAAGTGCGTTAGTGCTTGGCTCAGCGCAGAGACTCTGATTAGCTCTGCCCCACCTGGTTGTGTTTCTGTCTCAAAAGCAGTTCTGAGGGTCTCTGTGTTGATGGAAACTCTGCTCTGTCTCACCTGTGAAACCCATTCCCTGAATTCCTCCTCTTGGTCTCTGCTTTCTGTCCCATCCCCCCAGGTCCCGTGGGCTTATCAGAGCCTCCACATTGCTCGGAGTTTATCCCTGATGGTATGGCTGGGCAGTATTGTGGCGAGGCATCTGCTGGCTCCATCCCTGTGCTCAGCAAGATGGAGAAGCCACCTGTGGTGCCCAAAATAGCCTCTGCCTGGGCAATCCAATCCAAGTAGTGTTGATAGTGGTGGGGGATTCCTGTGCCTCATAAAGAGGCTTTTGTTGGGAGGATCTAAGCTGAGCTCCAGGCCTTGCCAGCTGTGGAGAGGAGCAGATGGATCTGCAGTATAAAAATAGATCCAAGCAGACTTGTTCTGCCTCTTTTCTTCACCAGCTCAAAGTACAGTCCCAGAGGTGCCTGGTTGGCTGAACCAGAGCAGAGAACTGGGTGCTTTGCAGCTGCCAGCCTGCCTGGAGCCCATTAGCTATTGTCAGAGACAGGAATTTATCTCTCTTCTGTCCCATTCGCCTTACAGCTGCTCTGTGGACAATCTTGTTTGCTCACAGCTGTTGGCAGTGTGTTACGTCCCATTTCCCTGGGGCAACACGAGCAGGAGAATGGGGCATTTCAGTGAGACACCATGTTCCTAAACTCTGCTATACCTTGCCTCAAGAAGCCAGAGGTATTCGTCTGTGGCTGTGTCCTCAGGATGCGATCCCTGTACAACACCTAAGGAAAGGTGCTGAAGACATGCACCAGTGTGTCATGGGCAGTTTCAATTAGTTGATAGTAGACTTTGCAGCAGTCAAGACCTCTGTGTATGGTACATGGAAATCTCACCTTTTCCCAACCCAAGCATTAGGGAGAACATTTTGGAGTATTGATCTTTGTTGTTGTTCCAAGTGACCTGGCTGCTTGTTCCAGTGCCATAAGTTCGTACCAAAGCTCTGAGGTTAAACCCTCCAAAGGCATCTGAGGCTCATTGTCCTTGGTCTCTCATATAGATGAAAATGGGATGTCCCCTGTGGATACCTCCTGGCCCAGTTGCTCATCCCAGCACTTTGCATCCAGGCTTAGAAATTTTTCAACTCCAAAATACGATGGGTTTGCTGCACGAAAGCAATTGCAAGGCTGCAACAGTACTCGGAGCAGAGCAGGCAGGATGTGGTCCTTCTGCATTGCGCCTGCAGAGCACTGCTGGCCCATCAGTCCTGAGACGTGTGTTTGCATAAAACTCCCTTCTCAGTTGGCATCCCCACTCCATCCCCTCCTGCTAACTGAATAAGGATCACATACATGTTTCCTGAATGGACTTTCGTAAGGCACTAATTTGATACACTCAGGGCATCTTCCTGTAATGAATGTTCCTGAGGTAAGGTAATTGAAGGTGAATTTGCATGGATGGGTGGGGGGAACAGGACAGGACTGCTGGCAGAGGTCATGGGAGGAACAGAAGAAAACCCTTTTGTTCCTGTAAATTCCAAGTGTGTTGTGTCTGTTTATACTCCCTGTCTCCCCAGCTTCTATCTGTGCTGTGTTTTGAAGGTGGCTGCACTCTTCCTCTCCTTCTCACTTTTTTAGGGTATTTTTTTTCCATTTCATCTTGTGCATCTGTTCTACTGCTTTTTCATTTTTGCTTTTTGTTTCTTTGCTGGTTTCTTCCCCTCTGCCCTATGTTCTACTGCTTCCTGAAAAGCCGCTTGCTGTGGTGTATGAGGGAGAGGCACCAAGGCTGGCCCCATCTCTCTGCACTGGCATCCCAGGATATACTAGCTGATTCCCTGCTATTTCTTTGAGGCAGCCATAGAGGAGCAAGAAGGGAAGAGGGAACAAAGAATAGCGCCATTGGGAGAAACCCGGTCAAAGACTGAAAAGCTGGGTGAAGAGGTGGTGTGCAGGCAAGCAGGGCCCTTCCGATGAAAAATTTCCAAGAAGCTGCAGATGATAGCTGTGGAGATGACTGCGCTTTCGGTTGAGTCCACATTGTTCTTTGTGCTTCGTACTTCTCAAGTGCTGCTGAGGTAGTCTCGCTTTTTGGCTCAGATGCTGCCTTTTTCTTTGTACCAGAGGACTCTTTGACACAGAAGGTTTTTACACTGTGTAGGCACTGATGCCATGAACCTGAGATACTGCTGTTATTGCACTGATACGGTAGAGAGGCCTAGGGTGAGAGGTGGGGGAAGAGCCTGGGCTTCTTGCTCCTAAGGCTCGTGCTGGAATCACAGCAGTGGTACCTACAGTCCTGTGCCTGTACTCTCCCAGCACTTTGCTGCCTTGGCAGTTCTGCTTTCCAGTCCACACCTACTCTTTCTGCATTTTTATATCTGTCCTTGAGGGAGTAAAAGCTTTGTAACCTTTGCCTTCCTGCTCTCTTATTTCTTCCCTTTCACCTAAGAATCACATCGTGAAAGATCTGCTCAGACATCAGCTTTAAAGCAGCTACTGGCCCTTGCCAACAGGTTCCCCATGCCATGGCAGCCCCAGCACCTGCCCCGTGCCATTTTCCCATGTGTCCTAGGACTCCTGCCAGCTCCCCTCTCCGTGCTCCCTTCCAGTGGCTCACTGGCACAGCTCTGTTCATCCCACCGGCACACGCCAGTGTCAGTAGATCCTTGTTCCCAGAAGTGACCCTGAGCACTCAGAAGATGGCTTCATCCTAGATTTCCAGGTGCTACCACAAATTAAATCTTCAGCACACGCACTCTTCCTTTATGTATGCAGTTTGTTTTAGCCAAGGGAGGAGACAGCACTGCCGTTCAAGTGGATGGAAGGCCTCCAGCCTGGCTCCAGTTTCTCTTTGGGAATATTCTCCTTGATCACAGACCCCTGTGCTCTCACTTGGTGCTGGGAGTCAGGAAATAGCAGCAGCATTGAGCCTTTCCACTTATTTACAGCATTTCCTTCTGCTTGCTGGGGGAGCAGAAAAGGGCTGTCTGAAAGACTTGGGGTTTTTTGAGCAAGTTGGATTTGCAGAGTTCCTCTAACCTGAGAAGCACGCGGTGGGGAAAAGGCATCTTCTGGAGCCTGGGGACTTGGGTTTTTCCTCACAGATCTAGAAACCCTGGGTTGTCAGAACTGCAGACAAGAAACCACCGGTAGTGTGCCAGTAATCACACAAGGAAGCATCTGCCTTGCATTTCAATAGCTTAAACTTGACATTTCACCCCTGCCTGTTTCTTTCTTTAGCTCCTTAACATTTGGTATTTACAGAAATGTTTCAGCCACTAACTTGATGGGATTCAGCTCACAAAATGGCCATCTCATCTCTAGTGACTGTTGCCCCCACAGTCAACAGCTGGAGGCTGTCACAGTGCAAAGGCGGGAGGGAGCCTTATAGGAATTTCCAGCAGCACAGCAGGAAAGGTGGGACCAAAACTGGTGGCTCCAGGAATCCAGTCCAGACCTTGCTTCCATCTCCACATCCCCAGTCTTAGATACAAACCAGAATCTGGACTAAATGTGTGTTTTGATCGCTGTGTTTTGTGCCTGATGCACTTGGTGCAGGCTGTTGATGGCCAGGCTATACAGCAGGGGAAACAACCTCCAAAACACAGCCCTTCTTAAACCCCAGATTTGGACAGCTAACTTGGTGTAATAATTCAGCAGCATTTGTACCACAAGTGCAGCATGTGTATCGTTGTACCTCCATTTTTTCCTGATGACCGCTGAAGGTCGGTTTTGCTTTTATTTTTGGTTGTTAAACTCGAACAGGATGCTTGAGCTGGAGGACAAGGAGCCGTGCGTACTCCCTCTGCTGTCTGTGGGCTTTCAGGTTCCAAACTAATTCGGTTCCCACTCAGGTTAAATGTTTTGCCAGGGTGGAGATGACATTGGAAGCTGTTCAGCCTATAGATGACTCTGTGAAGGACCCATATCAAATACAATTATTGCTGTTAATACGCAAGGCCCAGTGCATCTCACAGCACTCTGTGAGCAGCTCTCATGGCTTCTGTGGCACTGTGGTCACAGCCTGCATGTGAATGTGAATTCAGGTTTGGACCCCGTGTAATATATCATTGAGAAGGGATGGATGTTGCAGTTTTGGTATTCAGTAGAGGATGGACTAGACTGCGGGGCACTCATGCAAGAAGTCTACCCTGATTAGGTAAAACTTGTGCTGTGTCATCCTACAGGAGGCCAGAGGAAATAAAATCCTGTTCATTTTGGGGTAGAAAGCTCAGGTCTGTAAAGCAGCCTGTTCTATTGACTGTCATTTACTTCAGGCAGGTTTCCCAACTCTTAAATGAGACAATGACGGAGACTCAATTGTCTTCACCAGGATACTCCTCCCCAAGGTGACACTACTTGACTCAGCATCAAGTCTAAGGCCCTTAGAGAGGTGCCAAGAAGTCAGGTGGGAATGGGACAACCACAAAGGATTTTTAAAAGCAATTAAGCAACTTAAGAGCAAAAGTACCTCTAAATTACTCTGGATGTTGGGCTTCTTAAGGTTCTTAGCCCAGGTCCTTATTTGTTCTGGGTGGCAACTCTTCTCTTTGCCTTGGACAGGTCAGTATGGCCTCTCACTTCGTTTACAAGGCCTCCTTTTTCTTTCAGAGGGTATTCCCCTTTGTTCACTTGCTTTCTGTTTTTTTTTCCCCCAGTTCTCTCTCTACGCAGACCACATTCTGGAATTGTGCTCAGGAAGACATTCCTGTGTTTCTCAGCTGTAACATAATCGATCCTTTGTTATGGTATTTCAGTTACGTGCCCCTGAAGGGTGAGCCACTCCAGTCAGGAGCAACAAGACTTTCTCACTCTGACTGTTCACTGGCCTGGCAACTCATAAAAGTGCTATTTTTCTTCACCTCAGTTAAACTGCTAACATGTCCCAGCGTGCACAAGACGCGGAGGCTCAATAAACCCAAAGAGCTCATTGTTAAAGAAGGTAAGTCATCCTAAGAGGCCGGGCATTAGATGGTTTTCAATGCTTCCCTCTGTTGTTTGTCAAGGATCAGACAGCAAGGTGATGTGGCAGAAGAGTCCATAGCATGAATGGAAAACACTGTGTTCCAGTTCTCTGTAAAGGCCCAAGAATAGCCGCCTCGGTGCTTCCTCTGTCTGGTTGATGCTGAACCATCAGAGACTTTTTCTGTGGGTTAAATTGAGCTCTCTGCATTTAAGAAAGGAAATGATCTTCTTAAATATTTCTTTTGCTGTTAAGTTTGGCCCTTGCTTTGCTAGCAGCTGTACACATTGAACAAGCTAAAAAAGAATACAGTGTAAGAAAGTTGGACGTAGAAATAAGACAAAGCAGTAACAGAAACAAGCAGCACCAATTGGATGATGTGTCTGAGTTCATCCAGACCATATGGAAGCTGTGAATTTTAAGCAGGCAGCTAAGAGACAAAATGGTAATCCTTTTAGAACTTTTGTTCGAGTGTGTGGAAGTAAGTGAGAACATACTTATAGGTCAGGCATACCTGCGTGAGGGAAGCTGAATCACTGGCAAATCAGAAGCAGGAGGAAAGACTAGGCTGTGGAGGTCTGAACTAGGAAGAGATTGTCTGGGACATGAATATTTTGTCTAATGCATAAGGAGATGGAAAGGTGAAGAAAGGCCACAGGCATACTAATTATTTGCAAATTGCACTATGTCATCCTTCCCTTTGCCCAATTTTAGCCATTGTTCGGTGCAGGCAGCAATACATGTGCTTGCTACATCCATCCATCTTCATGATAGCTGGGTTAAATTGCACAATCATTATGAATACCATTTGCAGGTAACTCTTATTGCTGCTCCCAACCTCTGTCCAGTAATCTGTGGCTCCAGAGTCTGGGCACTAACATTTTGAAACTGTGGTCAATTGGAGGGTATTTTTATGCTGCTGCTTCTCTCACGTTTTTATTCCATCATTCTGCTAAATCACTGTGTTGTAAGTAAGCATTCTTCTAGGACTGGTAATTCACAATCTTGTGATTCAACATGACTACAGAATGGTTCTTTGTATCAGTAAGAATTGAGGAATCCTTCCACTAAGATTTTGCTTCTAGCCTTGGGGAGAACTTCCGCACCAAAAACTACAGCTTTGTGTACACAAAGCTTCCCAGGTGGTTTGGTGGTGGTTTCTAAAGAGGGCTTGCTTACGGTGGAAAATTACACTATGTTAGAAGGAAGCTTTGAAGACCTGTAATAGTTAACATGAAATTAAGCACATAACATGAACAGAGAAGCATCGACCAGCAGATGTGATAGTTAGGGTATTGTATTTTTGTACACTGAATGCAAGGTCCAAGTGAATCTCGTAAGTGTTGCAGTTCCTCAGGACCACAGCCTAACTTCATGTTGTTTTGCAGCGCTGAGCAGCCCTTTGGTGTGATTGCTTCTTCCCTCCCAAAGCCTGAACATCTGTATTTATGTTTGCAAAAGCAATCCAGCAAGGGAGGAAACGAAAAACGAAAAACGGTACCCTTGTGTATTAGAAAAGAGGCTGGGTATGGTCTGAGTCACTGCACGTGTAAGAGACACTCTAGCATCCCCCAGCTGTCCCATCCTACAATAACAGTAGGATGCTCTCCTCTGTTGGGACATCTTTAAAAGCCCCTCTGTCATCATCTGTAAATGGTGATCCACCAGCCACTCTCAATGGGAACTACTGATATTAACCTCTACCATTCTTGCCTAATATCAGTTTATTCATTAACTTTCTATGTTTTAGGTGCATGCCTGTTAATTTTCACCTACCACTGCCCACCTCTCTGGGGAGAATGTACAACCCTCGTGTTACAGGATCATAAAAAAACTATAGGTGGAGGGGATGCAGCAGTAATAGAGATGAACAGTCTTCCTGGGACAATTATGAATTTTGGTACCTCTTGAAGGAGCCATATGGACCCTATTCACACATCTTCACCTCTGCTTGAAGTGCCTGGTAATGCTCTGCTGAGTCAGGGTGAGGAGGGGAAGATGGATGGGTAGGTAAGCATATAGGTGCTCTTCACTTATTTTTCTGATTAACACAGGAGGAGGAGGCTGTGCTAGAGGGGCTTCCCAGGGCACAGCCTGGCTTGATGGAGGCTTAAAATTTTTTTTATTTTATTTTATACATGGAATATACATTTTATATATAGAACTGAGCTGATGCTGGGACCAGGAGGAACTGAACTGAGCATCAACATGTTTGAGTGACATGCTTGTGACTGCTTCCCATTGTGGAACAAAAGATGTAAAACGTGAGTAAGCAGGTAGTACAACATGGATATGAAGCCTTTGCAGGCTCCCTTTTTCTCTGGAGACCAAACCAAGTAGAGTGTGTGTTGGGGCAGATGTGTTGTAGCATTGCTGTAGCATTGCCTTTTGCCAAGCAGCGCCTTTTTTTCTGCTACCACCGATAAAGGAAAAAAAAACCCCAAGCTCCTTTATTGTCAGTGAGCGCTGTGAATAGCCTGTCTGATCAGTTAGAGATTTGATTTGGTAAGGAGACTCTGAGCTAGCAGTTCATGGGACAATGTGCTACCCCAGCTCTTTATCCTGGCATGCCCCAGTCGTCCATCACATACCGCTGCCACACTCTCTCATTCCCTGCTCTCCTCTCTTACATCGGTGAGTGGACCATGTCTTGCAGATGATCTGTCCAGGGAACGCGTGTTACATTTCCCTCCTGTTCACATGACTCTGGGGATGTTTTTTCCCTCACCAGTTATTTCTGAGATCCTGTGAAAATGCAGGGCGTAAGGTAAGTGGAAATCTCCAGGCATGCAAATGCAGGGGGCTATATATTGTTTCCAAAAACATTTCTTTCTGGTGTGTAAAAAGAAGGGTCCCTTGTTCAGGGTCTTTCTCGCCCAGGATTGCTTCTTGGAGAAAAGCAAGAGCTAGTGCCCATACTGTTGGTACTGATTTTGTGAAGTATTCCCCCAGGAGATCCTACATGTCTTTGATGTAGGCTCATTTGTTTGTGTGTTCGCGGCCTCCAGCCCTATCAGTGGTGCTTTCTCTCTCTCTTTCTCTTCTCCCATTGCCTTCTACCCCTACCAACTTTAAACAGCATCTTTTGAATAATCTTTGTTGACACAAGCTGCCTTAGTTGTAGTTGCTGCAGGGGTTGGGAAGGCTCCTCAAGCAAGGAATGTTGAGTCCTTGGGGTCATGGAAACCAGCCAGGAATTTCTGTTCTCCCATTCCCAGGGGCATGAGGAGCCTGGAGAGGAAAACCAAAGGTGACTGTTTCCTCAGTTTAAATGTCGTTGACCTGAACTGGAGATGTTTTCCAAGACTTTTTAAGATCAAGAGAGCAGTTTTGGAACTATGACTGATATCTTCATGGAGGAGAAGTAGTGATCATTTCAAACTACGGAGTCCTATAATACAATATAGGAAATTGTTATTTGAAAAAAGGAAAGCATTAAGCACTGTCTCTTTCAAGCCTTCAGAGCTTTTATTGCCTCCACTTGATACATGTGTGTGGCTTATTCAGTGACAGAACTGGATATTAAACAACCAGGTATCATTTCTTGCATGTATGAACACGAAATATCAAGACAGGCTAAAAAGTTAACTATATGCTGTATGATCACTGAGGATAGCGTGTTACTCAGAAGGAGAAAGGAGGTGACAGTGGAACTAAAGCTGTCTCTTTTCTGTAAGACTGATATCTTAACAGCTCTCATGGGAGGAAGACCATGTTCAACCTAATAGGATAATGGAATAATATGTTGAACATATCGGCTTTGACACAGACCAGCTGGTGGCTGTAGACACAAATAACCTAAGGAAAACAAATTTGAAATGTTTCAGGAAATGGCTATATGCATGCAGTGCAGTGGGTGCCTTGTGCGTAGAAGAAAAAAGATAAAAGCCCCCTCTCTTTGGCTGTATGAGGAGTGTCTCACTCATTCCTGGAAAGGACTACATTCCATCCTTAATGATAGTTGGTGCTATAAATTTAGTACTGTCTTCTCCTCTGGACCCACAGAACCCTGCACTGTGAGGCTGGACCAAAGGTCCAGCATGGAGTCTAGTTGGTAAACAGAAAAATCCCCAAAACCAAATAAAAAAACCTTCCCGCAGCTACTGTTAGAAATTTCCTCAGAAAATATTGGTATCGTAACTGTTGCTCAGCAGAAAAATTATCTCCACCAGTAGGTCCTTCATGATCTCTTCCCTTCCTTCTTTCTGCTGCCTTTGTGTTTCTAATCCATCTTGTCTTTTCACCTCTGTCTTACTAGTTTAAATTCCAGTCTCCATAGACTGCTGTCCAGCAATGAAATGGTTAACACAGACTTTTATTTCTGTCTTTTTTTGCTTCATAAAGCCAGTCTTCTTGTTTTGGAGTCCAGTGAAATACCTGGGTGGAAGGTAATTACTCTTCTCAGAACTTTGATTTCAGGCTCTCTGCAGACTTCAGCAGACAGTATTTCAGCGGCTCCATTCTATTCATGTGTGAATTATTTTCTTTGAAACCATGAAAGACAGATATGTACTTTTCTTTCTAAATTAAAGCTCAGACCCTGAACTGGAGCATGTCAGGCAAACCACAAAATGCATAACCATATAGGTTGTATGATTCTTTCAGTGCCTCTCTCAAGAGTTACGTATTGTATCTTCACACAACATCTAAGTCTATTCTGTGTTTACAACCCAACTGGCCAGATTTCAGTATGTTGTGTGCCCACCGTAATAGATGACTCCAGGTTCACTCTGCTGTGGCTAGGAACAACATGACACGAAAGACAGTACCAGTAATGTAAACTGCTAAGGACTCTTTGAAAGATGCTGAAGATACCCAAGATCTTGAAGAGGCCAATCAATCCTCCCCTTCTCCCCTTGGTCACTGCAGATCCACTCTTGGCCTGGCGCACACACTCTCACTCTTTTAAAAGTCTTTAGCTGATGCCATTACAAGTCAGCAAGCGTTCGTATGTGCTCAAGCAGGAGGATAGTAGAATGTCTTACACTCTTTTTAAACACAGCTTCCTTCTTCCTCGTTTGCCAGCAGCGTATCAGCAGCAAGTATCACTTTCTTTTGCAAGAATGGCTTTGGTAAAAGGTACACTGATGAGATATACTCCATTGACAAGTTATTTCTGGCACAGACAGAGCTGGAAGGAAGTCAGCATTACACACAGACACTCTTTGGCCTGGGAAGGTCTGAGAACCCTTTAAATACTTGGCTCAGAAATGGCTCTTTTCCTTTTATCTAGGAGATTTTTGCTTTCCTGTTAAGTTAATTAAACTTCTGTTTTGTCTTCCTCATGCCCTTTTGCCAGCATCTAGCCTTTTCATGAAGACACTAGTTCAATAACCATCATTTATAGTGTCAAGCTTAGGTTACTACTGCTTGTTTGCCAAGTGCAGCTGCAACCGTCTGCCCAATTTCACATGTTGCTGTGAGCCAGAGATACTGGCCTTCACTACACAAATGTGCTGTTGAGGCCTAACAGTGTCCCTTCCACGAGCTGTCCCTAAAAGATGGCATGCTTTGTCACCTTCCCACTTCTCTGAAGAAATGGCTTGCTTACACTGGACAACTGATTTGGATTGCAGTGGAGTCTTCAGTTCAAATGAAATATTACTTCTGGTTAGTACCTTGTATGGATATTCTCACTTCGGAATAAGAGTACGTTACTCAGAAATAAATTCTAAAGCAGATCAAATTATTTTGAAGCAGAAGTTTCCAGGCTGGGTGTGAATGTAAATCCTTGTGTATAAAACTCCTGAATGCCTGAAATTTTGAGGGACTGTGTTCCTGAGTGTCTGGGGGTATGCATCAACTCATTGGACAAATTCAACTGACAGGTTGAAGCCCCCTTTCCCACTCCTTAGCACAAAACTGTGCTCCCACATCATGTTGCAGCAGAATGATCCCACAGATGCTCCCTTTTTTCTTCCCTTCCCTGCCACTCAAATCACACTGCAGCCATAGTTACTTCTGGTCTATGGGAACTGTGGGTTGAATAGCTGTGGTGAGAGACTAATGAGGAGGCATTTTAATACGGAGAATGTTCTGTCTTTGGGCCAGTCCATGCAATCTGCACTGGAGGTCCTTTTTTGACAGTGCCTGTATGTAGAGATCTGTTGTGGTTACCCATTAGGCATTCAGTTCAGTGGGCAGGCTGTGGAAACAAACCTCTTCAACCTCCTTGTTGAGTTGGTTTGAATAACATCAAACCAAAACCCGTAAAATTGAGAGCCAGAGGGGTGTATTGAATCATTTAATACTACTTTGTCACTGGCCAAGCTGCTAGCCAAGCCGCTAGCCAAAGCTGTCTCACCTAGAAAATAATGGGGTTTGGGCTATCTAATAAGCTCGCCTGAAACAATTTACAGTTTTTTTTCATGAAATAATTTTTCAATGACTTTTTTTTTTCCCTTAAGGGCAATGTAAGGCTCCTGTAATTTTGCATTTGGTTTCAACTTGGATGGCTCTGAGGTAGCTTTTGGGGATTACTTTACACTCAAATCCTTTATAGAGGGCTAAATGGCTGAAAATTGTCCTCAGAATTTCAAATAAATTCCCATTACTCTCTATATGATATCCCTTTCAACGCTATCAAATGCTTTTTCACAGTTTATAGAACTCACATAGAGCTTCCACTCAGAGTGGAACTCCTTGAGGATTTTCAAGTTAGCCACATGATAAATTCAAAACTGTGTTTCTCAAAATCAGATTATTCAATCCCAAATTATATGTTTGCTAATTCCATTCTCTAACAATATTCCTGCCAGGAATCTGGCAGTATAGAAACATCACGTTCCTGACTCTGCCTCATCTCTCCAGCTCTTACACTTTGAAATATCTAATTTCTGCAAGGATTAAAACAAAAGATCTTTCTCCTACTATGAGGGGAGGGACATCTTCCTCTTCCCAGATTACACCTAAAATTTATTCATTTTGGTATAGACTACTACCCGCTTTGATGAAGGATTAGAACGCTCTATTTATAGTAGGTGCTTAAAGACTGGGCTTCCTGAACCTGTGGAAAACAAATGCGCCAGATTTTATTCCTTTGTTCTTTTAATAAACTGTCCGTGAGATGCTTCCCCTCCCCTCCTTTCCTGCTGGTTTACTTGCATTCTTGTATGTTCAGTGTTTTTCTCTTCTGTCTTTGTTCCAGTTTATCAGCAATTTACACACAGTTGTTTCCCAGACTCCACAATTTCAACAGCAAAAATAACACTGACCTTTTGAGCCCATGAGCAATTTTGTTGGTGGTGATTTAGCAGAAAGTTACAGTAATGAACAAGAATGCTGCTCTTAAATGTTAGGTCATTAAATGTGTTTTATGAGTGTTTATTACTTCTTTAGTGCACTTCCTGTGCACCAGGGAGATAGCCATATTCCAGGGAAGAACGAAGTTCTTAATTGGCAAAAGTGGTCAATTTGTGAATCTCTTCTGCTGTAAAGATATATTTTCAGGTGTGATTTAGTCAAAGCAAGCAAGGAGAATATTTCTAGCTAGAAAGACAATAGCACTAACAACAGAAGGACTCTTCCAAAGGTACGTTAACTCTTTGAAAATTGTGAGCTGGGCTTTTCTTGTGGGAGGGAGGCAAGGAGGGAGGGGAAGGTGACTGAAAACTTAACATTTCGCTCCTCAGACTTGGGGCTGGTTAAGGACTGCTTTGGTCCCAGACATGCCTGAGAGCAGATAAAATGTGTTGTCAACAATAAACTTCCTCAGTTTTCAGCCACTTCCTCTCACTCAGCCTTCAGAACAGCAGGAAGCCAAAAGCAGATGACACAAAGCCAACTATATGAGGTTTACAATTTGGCTCTCGTACTCTGTAGGTGATTGTACCTGTGGCTTCTGCAGAGTCCACGGGAAAGGCAGGGAATCTAAATGTAGACCGGAATTTTCCATCCGTATCAAAATCTTCAACTTTGCTTTGGCTTAAGTTTATGTACAGGCCCATTTTAAAACTGGTAAGAATACTTGTAAAGATTTAAGTAGAATTAGGAAAAGAGCTCTTTGTAACCAGTGTAAGGCACCCCCCCAAAAAAAAACCCAACAACCAAACCCAAAAAGCCCCACCAAAGTGTTATTAGCAAGAGGTCATGGTACAAAGGAGTGACTTTAAAACAGAGAATGTTGGTTGTCCTACATCACAGCACCCTTAAAGTTCATTTGTCTCAAGTATAAACCAAAATAGGACAGAAAGGAAGTTTACCAACTGTCTTCCTTCTTTTAACTGTGTATTAAGTAGCATGACACTAGTGCTTATCTTCCCCCTGTATTTTAGACCTGTCTCCTCTCTTACAATTTTTATTATGCTAGGTACCCTTCACTGCCTGGCTTTTACACTTGGAATGTTTTGAATCAGGTGTGTTCCAAGAGAATTGATTTATATCTTCTTATGAAGCAAAGGAATCTGTATTTGAGGTGAAGCAATGTAAAGATCTATTTCATGATCTACTTTGCAGTACAATCCAGTACTTTATTTCGTGGCCACTGGAAAAGGACAGTGTAGAAGGTCATTTTAAAGGGTGTTGCAGCATCTAGAAAGCAAGCTTAGACAGAGCATCAATATCATGTGGCCTTGCGGGACACATCTGACTCCACGTCCACCTAAATCCCTTGATAGGTGTTACTGACAAGTAGCATGACCCTGTGGGTGATCTGAGACAGTTATTGCATTAGGGACACAAGTGATTAATTTATTTAGCTGCTCTGGGGAGCCCTGTGTGACCCATTTCAAGGAATAACAGGAGAAGAACGTGTCTGGAAACATGACTTGCATGATAGCAGCAGGGTTTGTAAGAGGCTGGGTGTTTCAGAGGGAGTATATGTGCATACTACTAACTTAGGAAGGAAAGACAGAAACGCTGCCTACAATCCTGCCTACTAGCTCTGATACGTGGTGCTGTTCAGCCGTCGCTCCTATCTTGAGTTACAGTGGAAAGACTTTGTTTGTTTGTTTAAATCTTTTCTTGGGTCTTTCCCAATTTTAGCCTGAACTCTTGATATTTGGCTCTTAAATTCATTCTCCAGGGTGCTTCTGACTAATGCCAGGGTGCTATTGTGGGGTTTTACAGGAACTCTCAGGAACAGCCTTGCAGCACAGAGTGTGTGGACCAGTATTATCAAAACCTAGTTTTAGCTCTGAGATGGTATCTGTGTAACACAAGGTTTCAGCACAGAAGCACACAAGAACTGCTTTCTGCACCGATTACACTGTGTGGTCCTGACTTCTATATCCGCCCTTCTGGACCACCCTGACTGAGGGCAATAGAGATGAAAAGCGTGCATACTTCAGAACTGTTTTGTAGGAATTTTCCCTTGTTTTAAAGAACTTTTGTTCTAGAAAATACTTATTTTCCCCTAAACCATTTATTACAGCCTGGATTCATACCAAAACGTTCAGCTACTTCCCAAAATGATTACTTGGTCCAGGTAATGCAAAACTGGGAAGAAGTTCAAATACAGAGGTTTGAAGAAGTCAAAAGCAGAACTGGGATCTGGATTCAAGCACCATACTTAACAGATAATTGCAATGACTGAGGTGGAACATTTAGACTTAAATCCAAGTTCTCTAATATGCTTTGTCTGGGATATGGAAGGCATCTTCCTTTATTAGGTTACTTTCCTGCTCAACATTAACATTTCGTGCTTTGAAGGTTTATTGTGTTGGCTAGAGTTATACCTTTATATACGCGTAGTCCCTACGGAATAGCCTGATCTCCTTTCATCATTATTAGTAATTCTAGGCTTGTCATTTCCTATTCACGCAGTCTGGACCTCACTGCGTTGTTGCAGGGTGGTTGATACGGTGCACAGGAAATGTACTGCTTTTTCAGGTCTCGACTGTTCGTGAGTATTCTTTTCAGGGGCTTCAGTTTTATTGCGATGAAGTCCATTTCCTACATGTAGTACAATTTACTAAATTACAAACAAACAAGGCACCAATAGAGAAGTCAGTGAAAGTTCACACTAAGAATAGAAGCTTGAAGAGAAAAGTTCAGTTATGTGACCTTCTTCAGGAGCTGGATACAAAATAGACCTGCTGTTTTTCCCTTTAATTTGCAGTCCAGGCAGAAAAGAACTTGAACAGTTCCCAGAGAAACCAGGCCCTTCTGTTTGTTTCTATGAATCCTCCAGAAATGCTTTATCTGTTGACATTCTGGGTATACTGATATGGAAACGAACTCACTTGTTCTCCTAATTTCCCTCCTGTATTGTCATCTGATTTTTACATTGATCTCCTGTTTTGCAATGTTTAAAGATCTGCCAGCCTTGAAGGAACAAAATGTTACTGATACATACCCTGAAAATGGGCCATTAAAGCAAATTAGGATCATCAGATGAAAAATACCATCTAAGTATCAGTCACTGCTTATTATTGCCCTTCAGAAATATGTTTGGGAAAGAAAAATAATTCCTAAGAACAGGTTTTTAGGCCCTTGGTCATGAACAGGGAGATGCTACACTGATGGTTCAGGGCAAATACACAATGTACTAGCTATCCAGACTTTAAAAAAAGTTCCTTCCTTTCAAATGATCAGGTTTTTTTTCTTCTCCTTTGTATTCACCATTTTTTGCTTTATAACTTACTATCATCCCTACTTTCAGTTTACCTTGAAAATTCCCCCAAAGATTAAAGGATTTTCCCCAATTGCTGTGTAAAGGAGTTAGTCTGGTCTTCAGGAGTTATTCTAAAGAGTTCCTGACCCTAACAAAGCAGCAGAGCTGCACGTCCGTCTGCCCTGGTGCACTTGGCATACAGAGCATCGCTGCAACTTTTGCGGTTAAAAAGGGTGGATTAGAGTCAAAGAATCACGTATCTCAAAATGCCTTTATGAAACCAGACTATCCCTGGACGCGTTCTGTTTAAATATTAGACACTTTCTCCTTGACATTCTTTTTTTATTTGGCTAAAAAAGGCTTAATATTTAACTCAAAATACCTAACAACTGCAAATGCTAAGTGCTGAATGTTGTTACATCCTCCAGAAGATACATAAAGCTCTCCTTAAACTCAGCGTGGTATATTTAGACAAATGTAACCATCCCTGGACTCAGTGCTTCATTTGAATGAGAAAACCAGTTCCTATGTTGGGATTTTCAGTTGCATTTTGAAAGAGAAGGCATAGCCAATAGTTCAGTGGGAATAAGTGGTTTAAACTAGCTGTCCACTTGGTACCTGCAGAAGGAAATATCCTTTATTCAGATGCACTTTTTTTTTGTCCCAGATCAAGGTCTTAATTTGTTCAATCCTTTGTCTGACATTAACTTTGGTTTTAGGATGAATTTCCAATTATATTGGGCCTCAAATTCATGTTAAAGACAAAATTATTTTTTATTATTGGTTCCTGTTCAGAGTCTTATTACAACTAAAATTGACACACACATCCGTGAAAACCATTGCTATTTTATGACCTCTTATTTCTAAGCCTTTTTGTTGAGTGGTATCATCATAAAAAGCTCCTAAAGATGTTCTGCTTTTAGAGGAGTTATTTCTGAGACTGAGGAGTTGGTCCAGAAGTGGCAGGTAGCAGGGAAAGGCCATATCCATGCCTCTTTAACCCTTTGGGGCATCTCAGGGTTAGCCACCAATGCACAGGGCGCACAACCCAACCAGCCCTGCTGCTGCCTGTGCCTCCGGGATTCGGCTCCAGCCCCTCGCCCCCCGCCGCTCCATGCCTCCCTCGCCATGGCGGAGAACCTCTGCCGCGCCACAGGTGAGCCGCGCCCGCCAAAACCCCTCTGAGGAGAAGGGGGCGTGGCCCGGCGGGGGCCGCTCGGAGGGGTAAAGGTCGCGGGGGCGCGCGTGTGCCTAACGGTCAGCGCGTGCCTAGCCGTTTGCGCGCCTCGTCCCGTTTCGCGCCGCGCCATGGCGGGATTCCTGGAGTCGCTGGAGTCGTGCTTGGAGCGGCACATCCCGTGCGAGGACCTCGCCGAGGTGAAGCGGGTCCTCTCCCGGGGGGAGGCAA
>NW_009604250.1:22371-28868 GCF_000690535.1 Cariama cristata | reverse complement strand
CCCCCCTCGGGCTCCGCGGGGAGGCCCAGCCCAGGGGTGAGGGGGAAGGAGTCCGTTTGAGGACCGGTGCGCAAGACACAGGGCTGGGCTGTAAAGAAGCAGAAGGGTAGGTCCTGTGGCGATTGTGGTACTGCGGTGACGTTAGGCTGTGGTGAGGTAACTGGGGTAGTTGGGAGGTAATCCAAGTTTGGGAAGCAGGGCAGTAGAGAGGTCGTATGAGAAGGTGGCTGACTGGAATGAAAGACCTGAGTGGGATAGTTTGGGGGGGGGTGATTCGGGTGAGGGAGCTGGAAAAGCAGGCGTCTAACATGAGGAAAGATACGTTGGAGGGAAAGTGTTTATAATCTGGGGGTGACAGATGGAAGTTCTGTAGCAAGGTATTAGTGTCTAGAAATCACACTGGGAGCTTGCTGCCATGGAGGAGAGCAGTGAGATCTGCACATGACCTGGCTACTGTCTAACTGTGCCCTTGTCTGATGGTTGCATGTTGGGGCATAGGAGCTCGGGTGTCTCTGCAGGGGTAGATAGTGTTTGTGATACTTTGGTCCATTGTGTTCAGAGCAGACGAGGAGAACATCTCATCTTGAAATGTCTCTGTTTCCTGTTCAATCCAGAAAACTTGATTTGCCAGCTCTTGCTCTATCAGCAGCTCAGAAAAGAGATTTTGAGCTACAGGGCTATGGATTTGAAGCTGCTCCAGAGCAGTTGAGAAGGCCACGTATTGTTCGAGTGGGATTGGTACAGAACAAAATTCCACTTCCCACAGACACACCAGTGGCAGTCCAGGTACACAAACTGGGGTCTGGGCCGTTAGTGTGTATTTCCTCTTCTATTGGATTGGGAAATAACACAGTTCATTTATTGATGTTAGAATCTGCATTGTGAAATGTCTGATGATTGTCTGGCAATATAGGAGCCATCACTATCTTAATACAGCATACTGCAAGAAATTCAAATGACACATTCAGTTTTATTGTTATTCAGAAGTATCTCTTGTATTTTGCTTACCTAGTGAATTGCTCAGCCTGTTTGCAGTTTTTCCAAAGCTAAATATTTAGTTGCTGATTTTGTACATGAAAACCCTTTGCCTCTAAAATGAAACAGAAAATCATTTACCCGAAATCAAAAGAGATGGCAACCCATGGAAACCACAGGTGCAGTTCTTGCTTTAATTGAGAAATGTTCCATTATAGAAAAATCCATTAGAGTAAACACAGATTAATAAAACTGGGTTCATTATTCTTTGTACAGCAGTAAGTGAAATCTTATTACAAGGTGACCATCGTCTCTTAATGTCTTGGACACAAAAGCACTGAAGTGACACGTGTATGGAAATAGCCTCCTAAAGGTAGCTCTAAAAAGAGAAAGAAAATATTGCGTTTATAAAATCTCCTGGAGTAGTAGTTTTGTACAGTGACAGGACAGAACGTTTCTGAAGTGATTTGTTTCATTAAGATTACCTGTCACAGATGCGAGTAACTAATTCAGTAAATGGATCAAGTTTGTGGATTCTTTGTAGCATCTGTTGAAAAGACTGCCAGTTATATTAATGATTTTACCTTATAAATAACTAGTTAACTATTTCTGTAAATTAGTGTACAGTTGTTGACTTCATAGGTCACTGTTGACTTGTCTTGCACCCTTTTTTTTTATTGACAGTTGAAACTATCAATGCAAAGTGCTACACCTATGCTTATCCTTAAGTAGAATACTCAAGAAAAAAGTACTCTGAAACTCTTTTTTAACTAATTAATAAATGCTTTGATGTTTTTTCTTGGTAACAATCTACTTAGCTCTTAGGACAAAAGGATTTAGAAAACAGTTTAGAGTTAACTTCTAGAGAGTGTCCAAGATCTACGTGTGTGAGCAGGACTCGGAGATAACCAAGAAAACAGGCTGTCCTTACCTCATGTTTTAAGATTCTGAGTACTTGACTTCGAATTCGTGTTCACTTACCACTGTTCTGTTGGTTGCTTACCATGAGCAGCAAAATTATAATTTTTGCTGATTCTGTTAAGATTTTTAGCTATTTGCAAATCAGTCAGCAATGAGTTGCCATCTATTTAAATGTTGTAAACATGGAATTAGAATACCTTTTGTTTGCTCTCTCTATTTTCGACATCTAAATGCTTTTTGAAATCTAACTATTTCTATTATCAGTGTTCAGGAACAATAACTTCTTGAGTTAGTCCCCCTGAAGGCAATGGGACTAAGTATAGAACAAGATAAATTCAATGTGAAAAAAGCTTGTAAAACTAGGCTGTTAATATACAAGTGAATTAGAACATACAACTTTTTTTATAGCATGACACTTCTTGCAATCAGGTGGCTGCACTGCACAGACGAATTGAGGAGATTGTGGAAGTAGCTGCAATATGTGGGGTCAACATTGTTTGTTTCCAGGAGGCTTGGAGTGAGTATTTTCTGTGATTCCTTTTAGGTTGTCAGAGGTCAAGTTCTTTCTATTTTAACAGGTATCCTGTACTAGAATTATGTCTTGGAAGTAAACAGCAGAGGTTTTCCAAGATAAAACAGTTGACTTTACTGATTTGCTTTCTAAAGGAAAAACCTAAGAGTTTTAGTTAGTAGAACTGTATGGAAGATGTATGTGAAGTCCATTATATTGAAGACTGGTGTATGCTGCAACAGCAATATTTGTAGGCATGCTCCTTCTTCGTGTCATCCTTTGTGATCCTTTCCTCAATTTTTTTTTTCTCTTAAAACTTTGGTTATTTTCTAGACATATTAAAATTTTAAAAATCTAATTTTAATTAAAATGGAATCTTTGAGGCTTAATAGAGGCAAAAAACAAAATGAAAGCCTGTGAAATATTTTTTAAAACAGGTTATTCACAGAAAATGTACACTAGTGACTGGGGTGTATTTTGTATTTTTAGCCCTGGTAAGCATTCCCTAAGTGCATTCTTCCTCTTCTGCTTTGCTCTGTGTGGGCCCAAAACTCCTTGCCCTTGCTAAAAATATTTTTAAACAGCTTTTACCTTTTAAACAAGGAAAACTGTATTAATGTAGTGTGTATTTCTTGAGTGACATGAACATTCTTGTAAATTTTGTCTTGTGTCGGTGTTTTCTAGCCATGCCCTTTGCTTTCTGTACAAGAGAGAAGCTTCCTTGGACTGAATTTGCTGAGTCAGCAGAGGATGGGCCAACAACAAAATTCTGTCAAGAGGTAAAAAAACAACCAAGCAAAAAAAACCCCCCACATCCAGCCTAAAAAAAAACCCCACATCCAGCCTCCAACCCCAGCCTATAACTGCCACTGATTAACATGGATTTCTTCTTTATGTACTGGTCACTGAAATAAAAAACAATAAGTTTTCAACTTGCTTGACAAATATTATGATAGTGAGTGAAGTAGAAATGGACAACAACTGTGCTCAATATTTATTTTTTAAACTACTTTGCACTTATAGACTACCTTTTTCCATGGAAGGTGTATGAAACTGCCCATTTAAATACATGTGAGTTCTCAAGAGAGGAACTATTCTTTGTACAAATATTTTTAATTTGCATTTAAAAGGTGTTTCTTGCCTAGAACAGTTGAGCATTAAACAATGCTTGTATGAAGGTGTGAGGAGAAGAATAGCTAGCCTTTTCTGAACAGGGAACAGTTTGACACAAATCTTTTGCATCTGTCTGTGAAATGACACAAAATATAGGGGAGGGTTTATGGACCCAAGGAGGTTTGTTATTGTCTGGCTATTGTTTTTCCAGAGGCTGCTGATTGCAAGGGTGGCAGAGTTTATTTTTGTTTTCTGACACTTTTTTCTAATATGAAATTTTAATTATTTTTTTTACAAGTGATTGAAACAACAGAAGACTGTTTTGATGTCAAATTTGCCCAGATATGCACTGATCTATTAAGGTTTTGTAGGCAGCATAATATCTTTAGTCTGATCTAGGGCAAGTAATTGTTGCTTATCACTATGGAATTATTGACACTATGGAAGTTTGGAGAAGTGAAAGAAGTGATTTGAAGGAAAAGACGATGTGCTAGTAAACTGGTGGTCAGAAGTTGCTGTATTTCTCACTCACACCTATGTTATTTAACATTTATAGTTAACATGTAATGCTATTTTACATTTCCTTTTTTTTTTTCTTTTATTAATAAAACTGTTTTCAGGTAGCTGTGATGTCTTTCATCCTAGTATACCACTTATGTGGCATACCAGAATGGAAGAATGGGATCTATCTCCTCTTACACTTGTGAATAGATGGAGATCGGCTTTGTAGTTTGACCATTGCTTTCAGGATGCTTTTTCCTGTTGGTACCTTGCATTTCTAGTTAGGATTCAGCTGAAAAGCTCTCTGTGATATATCCATCTTTGATGAAGAAAACTGTGGTGATGTGGAAGTGCCAGTGTGGGTTAAGCATTAGCACTTGATAACAGTCAGAGTAATGTACCAGATGAAAACTTTTTTTAATACTTCTTTATGAACAAAAACTGAAAATAATTACTGCAGGCTTGTGTATAATAGAAGAATTGTGTTTATTTGTATAGCTGGCAAAGAAATACAATATGGTTGTGGTATCTCCAATCCTGGAGCGAGATGAAATACACGGGGGAACTCTGTGGAATGCTGCAGTGGTCATTTCTAATTCTGGAGCTGTCCTTGGCAAAAGTAGGAAAAATCACATTCCAAGGATTGGAGATTTCAATGAGGTAAGATGCAGTATTGTGATTATCAAGCTAGTCTTACCTTGTAGCTCTTGTTTGTGTCAGCATGTGTTGTATCAGAGTCACACTGGCAGGAGATGTAATGTCTTTCTAGTCTTGATAAATTAACTTACTGTAATTTCACCTGAGAAAAACTGATTTGAGACTTAGTGACCCACATTTTCTAGAGAGTGGCTCTTAAAGGACAAATAACATTGAATCTTTGTCATGAACTCTTCCTTGGCCTGATGGAAACTACAAAAGTATTGAGGATCTTTAAAACAAAAAAGTCACAGCTTTGTTATGTTAGTTGTGCATGATTGGCTGAGATAGTTTTTGCATGTGTGCATGTTGAACTTATTTTAATTTGGAGGGCAATTGTTTCATGGTTCAGGTGTGAGCGTTATTTATGGTCTTGGATCTCTGTTTCTCTGTGACGTTGTCCTGGAAATAAGAGTTCTTTTGCTTATGTTTCTTTGAGCAGAATCCCTTAATTCATTATGCTTCTGACTGAATAGCTGGTTTATGGCATCTTCTATTTACTAGTTGCATTATTTCCACTGAAGCCCCCAGCAGTTTTCAGGCTATCCTCCAGAATCAGCTTCAGAAACTGAACTTGGTAGTAAAGGCAATGTCAGAGAAAACTGGTAGATCTGAAATGTGTTTATCCATCCATAGAATTATCGCAAGCAGAAAGATGAGGGTTAAAAATTAACCAAAGTCTAAAAATACATTGTCTTACCTAACTAAAACTCTCCTTTTCAGCTGAAGTGAGTAATTAACAGAGGCATTTCTAAGTACTGGGAGCTGCTATATACCTGCAGTTGCTTATGTTCCCTGTCCAGATGTTCCAGTCACTAGACTGAGGCTTCAGAATGCAAACTGCTTTTTTATTAATTTTAAAAGTTTTTTTGTGTCTTGAAACTTTGTATTCAAAGACCTCTGGAAGTTTTGACCTGGGCTCCCAGACCTGATCAGACTGGTTTGTGTTTCTTTAGAGGAGGCTGTTAATAGATTTCTACACAATGGATTTCTGGTGCAGACCTGTCAGTCACCAGTGTTGACTTCTATCTTTAACAATTATTTTATCGGATCTGTCTTTTAGCTAGCAAAACAGTAACTAACAAACCCATATAAAATACAAGCACTAGTAAAAATGAATTTTGGTTACTTTCCACATTCTTGATTTGTTCCTTGTGTAATCAAACAAAAAATAAATTCCTGTTGCTTGTGCTAAAATATGATGTCTTTCAGTTTTCCTGACAGTGTTTTGTGGAGCATCACAGGTTCCAAGAAACTTCTTGTTTCCAGCTATAAAACTGTAATGAGAGGCACCTAAAAAAAGAAAATATTTTTACTTTTCCATGTGAAGTATAAACAGAGTTTCATTAAGAGTTTTGCATAATTCCTCAAAGGAGTTGGTTCTTATAATCCTAAATGCCAGAATTATCACAAAACAATCTATTTATATCTTGCAGGTATACTATAACGATTTGACATTTCTTCTTGTATCTACCTCATTATAGAAGCAGTAGTGTTTACCCAAAGCAGCACTGTCGTTTTAGCTAGTTTTGTTAGCAAAGCATTAAGTCCATTCTTCTGAGCTGAGCAATTCTGATAGAGGAACTTTAGAAACCTCCAAGACTACAGGGAAAGATTATGCTTGTGTCTGTTACTTTAATGTTGTTTTCTTTATCAACAAAGTTAACCCCCAAGGAAGCGTTGAATTTGAATTTTTTTTTTCTTTTGGTGGATTGTCTCCATAGAGCAGATAGGGAAAGGAGCCTTTTAAAAACCATCCTTGTTGAATCGGTGAGAACTA
>NW_009604250.1:7410-22340 GCF_000690535.1 Cariama cristata | reverse complement strand
GGAAAGAGATTGGTCTGTAACCTATTCAGCCATGTGTGGGAGGGCATATAAATAAACAAAAATCAATCCTTCTTGAGACATCACAGTTTGTTGCTGTGGAGATGATTGTGACCTCTGGTGAGGAATAAAGAAATAAGAACTGATGAATTCCCTGAAGCAACAGCATTCTTGTTTTTCTTCTCCTATTGTAATAAAAGAAAACTGAGAATAGAAGAAAAAAATGGAAATATATTCAATCAGCAGAATTGTTTTGAAAAAGGATTGTGAGTGCCCACCACGTGGTATGCTTTCTACAGACATGAAAGGAGATAAAATTAGTGCCCAAGGGACTGTGCGATTTCATGAGACCTGATAATAAATAAGAAACATGAGATGTCACTTTTACTGGGCATGCTGAACCTCTAGTCCTTGGTTTCAGAAGATAATCCCCGTGTATCTACCATGCCATTCTCCTATGCTTACACGAGGCCCTAGTTTGTTCCCCAGGCCTAATGTGGTTCTGCTTCCTTCAAGACCAATGGTAGTGGTTGTTAGAATGGACAGATAGTATCAGTAAAAAGGGAATTGCTTTACAACAAACCTTTCTTATATGATAAGAGACACGCCCCATTGGGTCAGGCTGGTGGATTGTGTACCTTGCTTTTCTGTCTCTAAGGTTGTCATGGCAAGGAACTGGTACAAATAATTGGCCACTCTGCAACTTTCGTACTCCCCCAGTATCCACAGTCCTTGCATTAGGGATGTTGGGTGGCATGTTCCTGTCTGTTTAGTTCCTTATCTGTGGGTCTTTTATCAGTGACTTTTCTGAACCTGGTGATAATACCTGCTTTCACAAGGAAGCACATTTTAGAAGTGTGCAGCCTGCTGCACAAAAAAACCTACTTTGGTTGAAAACAGGTATATGAGTGTAATGTCAGTGAATACCCGGTGCTGCTGCTGCCTTGGAATTTCTGTATTCATCTTGTCCACTGCCTTTGTGATTTTGTAAATCTTATTCATCATATCACCCACGGCCTTCCATCTGCAGATTGAAGAGCATTTTTAGTTTCTCCTCACAAGGGAGCTGCCCCACCCCCTTCATCACTTCAGTTGCCTTTGCTTATTCCATCTCCAGTATATCCTTATTGAGATGCAGACACTAGAATTGCCCAGACGACTCAAGCCACGAGCACACAGAATTCTTATAAACCAGCAAAACAGTGTTTTCTGTTACATTTTAGTATCCTTCCTGTTGATGTCTGAGGTTTTCTTGGGTTTTTGTCTACCACTGAGCAGACAACTGTCAGTGACTCCACACATACCCTTTTCTTGTATCTGGAAAGAACCATTTCTGTAAGTTTCATTTAAAATATCTCTGTGAATGTTTCTCTCTCAATAGTTGTTTACAATGCCCTATCCTTCTCTTCAGCAGTGCCTTTTACAGGAACCAGTGCATTTCTAACTTTAGAAATGTTTGATATAGTAAGATAAAAGTTCGCAGCATATGGTAAATGGAATCTTTCAAGCCAATAGTTGGCTCCAGTTTCTTTAAGGAGTGTTCTCTAGATTATCTTGTGATTTTTCCTGGAGGTTATTTCAAGCCTTCTGTTTGTTCAGAGTAACAGACATATAGGAAATTTAAATAACCAATCTTAGCTATACACTGATTTTTCCTTATAGCCTTCATAGAATTACTGCACGTCGTTACGTAACAGGTGAATGTAAAGGAATTCCATAATCGTAGAATCATAGAATGGTTTGTGGTGGAAGTCACCTTAAATACCATCTAGTTCCAACCTCCCTGCCATGGGCAGGAACACCTTCCATCAGATCAGGTTGCTCAAAGCCCCATCCAACCTGGCCTTGAATGCTTCCGGGGATGGGGCATCCACAGCTTCTCTGGGCAACCTGTGCCAGTGCCTCACCACCCTCACTGTGAAGAGTTTCTTCCTAATATCTCATCTAATTCTTCCCTCTTCCAGTTTAAAGCCACTGCCTCTTTTCCTATCGCTCAATGCCCTTGTAAAAAGTCCCTCCCCAGCTTTCTTGTACACCTGTTTAGGTATGGGAAGGCTGCTCTAAGGCCTCCTTGTAGCCTTCTCTTCTCCAGGCTGAACAACGCTGACTCTCTCAGCCTGTCCTCAGCAGAGGTGCTCCAGCCCTCGGATCATCTTTGTGTCCTCGTCTGGACTCACTCCAACAGGTCCATGTCCTTCTGGTGCTGAGGACCCCAGAGCTGGAGGCAGTACTGCGGGGGGGGGGGTTCTCACCAGAGTGGAGTAGAGGGGCAGAATCCCCTCCCTCGATCTGCTGGTCACATTGCTTTGGATGCAGCCCAGGGCACGGTTGGCTTTCTGGGCTGCAGGTGCACATTGCTGAGTCACGTTGAGCTTCTTGTCAAACAACACCCCCAAGTCCTTCTCCTCAGGGCTGCTCTCTGTTCTTTAAACAGTGTTCATCTTTTTAATCAGAATCAAAGGATTGTGATGAAAATTTTCTTATG
Source organism: Cariama cristata (assembly GCF_000690535.1). NCBI lineage: Eukaryota > Metazoa > Chordata > Aves > Cariamiformes > Cariamidae > Cariama > Cariama cristata. The sequence continues at coordinate 19,858 of NW_009604250.1, read as the reverse complement.
TGGTGAAAGTACTAAGAGAGGTGCCTAAAGTTTGGCAATTTGTGGATCTCTCTTAAGCTTCTGTGGAAGTTTCTAGCATTAATAGAAGTGTTTATGTCAAAATTAGACAGTGCTTAGGTGTAGTATGAGTGAAGGGAAACAGAAAGGGGCTTGAATTTAATCTCAGCAGCCAAAGAGAGCTACTTTTTGCTATATATCCATTACAGTGCAGCTATGTACTAAATGAAAGTATGTGATCATGGTCTAATGACTTGAAGCTGGTAATCAGAAAGTGGGCAGTGTCAAAGCAAAGTTGGAGGTAGTTCTTTTGACTTTTTTTAAGAAGTCTGCCTTTGTGGTTCTTTGTTTGTTTTGTTTGTTTGTAGTCTACTTACTATATGGAAGGAAATACGGGACACCCAGTGTTTCAAACACAGTTTGGAACAATTGCTGTGAATATCTGCTATGGGCGCCATCACCCTCTGAACTGGCTCATGTTCAGTATGAATGGAGCAGAGATCATCTTTAACCCTTCAGCCACTATTGGAACACTCAGGTAAAATACAAGCTGATTTAGGCCATTGCATGCTTTCTGGGTTAACTGAACCTCTGAGCCCCTTGCTGGGGCCTCAGGGGCACCTTGCTGAGGCCTTGGAACTGAAGGTATAGCCTCCTTGGTTTGCCTTCATGAAGGAATCTGCATTGTTCTCCACCTGGAGTTTTGGGCTATTGGTCTGCTCACAGTCACTGATTATGTTCCAGAACTTTAGTTGTACATCTGCAGGTCTTTTGTCTTTCAGACAAAGTTAAGCAGCATCCAGCTGGTGTTCTGAAAACTAATGAGAGTTTATTTAGATCATCTATGTATTATTTTTGCTTTATGATAGGCAGTAGTAATTTACATTCAGGCTTGGCTTGCCAATTTGCATTGTCCACCTGAGAGCCAGTAAGTGTGGTGTCAAATTGCAGTTTTCAGAGCCAAGCTGAGAAACTCTTTTCTCAGAAACTTTTTTTAATTGTTGGCAATTTTGTGATTATCAGGCCTCTTGAACCAGACTGAACCAGTGTAAACTGTTTCCCTTGAGATTAATCTTCTGCAGATTGACATTAATTGCACCCTACTGACTTGATTTCCTAAAAGAAAAAAGAAAACCAGCTCAGTGAGCTAAGAAAATACACTTCTTAGCTAGCCCATAATGATTAATTTGTGGATTAGATCTTGAATATTCTTTGCCTCCATGTTATTAGCATCAGTCGCATTTCAATATAATAACCTTTGAATGTGCCATGCTTCCAAAGCATTCTCTGACACAGGCTGTGTATTCCTTAGGACGCTATAACATGATCCAAAATAACTGCATTTCTTTGGGACTGGCGGGAGGGCTTTCTTTAGGAAGAAACCTTGTAGAAATGGTTTTAGTGGTTCTTTATACCACTCTTCTTGACAAAATCACCATGCCTTCCTTTCATTTTCACTGTATTCTGTTCTTTGCTGTACTACTCAATAGTTTTAAGTTCCAAATTAGATTATTTGTAAATTGAGATGTGAGATTCCAGAATGTGTCTACACATCAGCTTAACACATGATAGAACAACTGTGCTTTTTCTTTTTTTTTTCTTTTTTTTTCCTGGTAACAGTAGGCTCTGAAAAGTAGTTGAGTAATGTATGATGTTTGCATATATATGACTGAGGAAGTGATGGTAGTTTATGCTTAATTATAGGTGTTAATGTTTTTAACCCTTTCCAGCATAAGCAGTTAGCTTTGTTACAGGGTGATGGGGAAGAAGTCTGGCTTTGCAGAGTTCTTTGGAACAAAGCTTCCTACAAAGACATTTCCTTTGTGAGTTAAAAAAACGTATTTTGGGCTAGCTGAACTGTCTTTGAGTTTCCAGCTCCAAAGATAAGTTTTAGGAAGCTAACGAGCATATTTCATTGTTACTGATGATATTGTAATATAAGTATAATATTCAGTAGCAAACAAAAAAAGAAGACATATTGATCTCTTGTAGTATTAAAAATTCTTTCTCGTGTCTCTTCTCTCCCTTCAGCTCGGTTTGTGTGCGTGGACTAATTGCAGAATACTTTCATTTTTATTTCTTTAAACCTAGAGGAAGAGATTTTTCCAGTGTCAGTTTTGTAAACCTTAATGTGTAGAATGTTAAGGCAATATAGACTGGATATGCAAGACGATAGAAGAGTTAGAAATGTAAGAGGAGTATTTTTTTTTTTAGCACTTCCATTTCTTCAGGATTCCCCCTAATCCCCTCAGTTTGCCTGTTTAATGTAAATTTGGAGGTTTTCTTTCTCTGTAACAAGTTCCAAGAATATTAATCCAATTTTTTTTGCTGACCAGCTAGAAAATCCTGAGGATGACAAGCATTCATAAAAGGGTAGAAATGGTGAAAAACAAATTAGAGGCATAAATTTTTCATATCCACAGCCAGTTCTGATGTAGAGAACCATGTATTTACAGACCTGGAGAGTAGAACTGTAGGTTAGATGCACTATTCTGTCATTCAGAATGTCTTTAATATTTTTTGGTATAAAAGATAGTTTAGGTTGAGTAATGTTGGAAAATGTCCATTGAAAAGAGTTGAATGAATACACAATGTTTTGGGGGCATTTATGTCACTATTAGAGTATTTGTGATGTTTGTTCACTTACAGCCCATTAAAAGGAGAGTGAACACAAATTACCCTGTTGTCATACAGCACTTCATTGGCACTCTGGGTGCTTCAGGCTTTCCTAATTATTACCTTTCACTTGATCGTTTATAAGCATATGATTTTTGTTTCAGGAAGAGGACTCTTGAGACCCATGTAAAAACTGTCTCTGGGGTCACTTCTTGGCTATAGCCTTTTTTTCCTGTCTTCTCTTCTGTGAAATCGTAATTTGCTGGAGCTTTTCAATAAAATCCCTTTTTCTTAGAAGAGCTGGCTGCCAGACTCAAAGCAATTGAGAAAAGAGGCAATAAACCAAGTCCTTTCAATCAGTCCAATGACCATCTCTTCAGATTCTTGAGTCTGACTGGGAGATTAATGAGTCAGATGCTTTAACCTTGTCTTGGTGTTCAGAATCTGGTGGGTACTTGCTGTCACAGGAGTGTACAAATTGTATCATCTTTGTTTTGGAGCTGAGTACTTCCAGACCTCCTATTAACTAGTCTGATCTCTGCATATCAAGCTATTTAATAAAAAGAGGACTATTTCAGTTTTAAACATCAGTCAGAATTGAAATCTCCTTTGCAAAAGAGACAGAGACTTGTAAAACAGAAGGAATTTTTTATTCCTCATTTCTCAGCTCTTGGTTTTATGTAAATTTAGTGCCTGGTTTAATAGACAATTACTGGGAAATTATTGGGATGCTTTTCTTAAACATGTTTTCATTTTCACCAGCCCACCATGGGGAAAATGCCTTACTGGAAAGTGCCATGAAAACTGAGGTTTTTTAATTGGGTTTTTTTTATTCACTGCTGCAAAAGCCTCTCCTGGACCATTTTGGGGAAAAAAGGAGGCAACTTGTATGAATCTCTTGCAGCTTTGTTGCAGAATGATGTTTGGAATATTGAAAGTTAATGGAATGTGAAAGCACATGTGTAAATGTTTCACTCTCCAAATTACGCAAAGGATTTTACACTTTAATTGCTTTGAAAATCTTGAGATGTGTTATTCCCCCCCCCCCCCACAAAACCCAATTTGTGAAAAGCCTAAGAGTGTTTGTTCCCCCCCCCCCCCAACAAAGCCATATTTATGAGGTTATCAGATAGAATTGTTTATACCTATATTTGAGCAGAAAGTAATTAGAGTGCTTGGCTGTATCTCGGGAGATTTTGATTGTAAGAACAAGATCAGTCTTAGTAGCTAACTTTGGCTTCTTTGACAGAAAATTTACAGTGTGAGACAGTCATAATCTAAATGTAGCTCTGAGGTAGACAAGTAGTGAATACCTGCCTCCTCTTTTGTGTATTTCAGCGAGTCACTGTGGCCTATTGAAGCAAGAAATGCTGCCATAGCTAATCACTGCTTTACATGTCCCATCAACAGGGTAGGAACGGTATGTATCTTCACTTTATTATTTCATTTCATAATTTAGGTATTGTAGCATGAGTTAATTCAAGGAATGAACTGAATAGCACTAGAATGCATTGATTTCTCTACTGTGTAACTACTGTATTAGCGTTTATAATATGATTTGAAGATGGATAGTGATAAAGGGATTGAGAGCTGCCTTGTTGCTGGCAGCCTACTTTTTGGTTGCAGCTGCTTCCTGTTCTGGAATTGCTCTCTTTATAATAGGCACCCACCCTTTTGCTAATTCTCCTAGTTTCTATGGTGAAGTTCTTTTGGCCAAAATGACTGAAAATTAAGTGTATCCTCAAGTCAGTGGTACACAACAGGTTACTGTTGTACAGATACTACCTCTTTCTGGACACTGAAATTCTATAGTGAAAATCAATATTGCACACAATAGGTCTTTCTTGCCTTCAGGTTAGTCCAAATACCCTACATGTGTGTTCTTTTGAAAGGCTCCCTGCAAAAATCCAGGTTTGTTCTTGCTGTTATGTGAATACATTTACCTTCTTTTGTGATCCACAAAGATGTGTTTGGTTAAATGTCTCCTCTTTTGCCTCTTCTTTAGACCCGTGAAACTGATACGAGTCATGTTCCCCAAAGTATATGAACAACAGGGAGTGATACAAAAAGATCTTGCTTTCTAGCCTATCCATCATAGGAACTAGGCCCCTCTGACTCCCTTTAGAAAGTGCTGATAGTATGCCAGAAAAAAATCTCAATAGATTTACATAAACTTCCATACTAAATATGATAGACTAGCAAGGATTTCTTGAGTGAAATGGAATTATACTGCCACCTACGGATTCCTCTTATTTCACAGGAGTACTACAAAAACGCCTTTACTTCTGGAGATGGTGGAAAAGGTATGTTCAGAAATCACATTCAGTGGTTGTTAATAATTGTTAACTAGAAAGTCTGAAGAAACGATAGCTCTCCTGCAAGTGTCTATCCCATGACAGCTATGGCAGCTAGAGACTGCCTTACTTAAGACTGCTATTCTCTAAGCTGGAGAGAAGAAGCACTTCCTATTAAAGGTGATGGTGCCGCAGTATGTGGTCACCAGAAGTTGATACTTAAGGTTTCTGTGTATTTTCAGAGAACTAAGAGTTTTGGAGTCAATGCAGTATTGTAGGACTGGAAGACAGAAATCCCATGAATTAGCCTGTGTTGTCAGTGCATGCATTACACTTTATTTGTAGTTTTAAGATTATTAAGAGCAATAGCCCTAGCCTGAATCCCTAGCCAAGCCATTTTGCCCTGTTTCACAGATTTGCTGGAAGTTAAAGAAGAGAATGCTCAAAGAGCATGAGATTGGCTTGTATGTACTTCACTTGTATGTTGAAACACTATAATTTGTCCTGTGACAGCCATGACTGCCTTTGGCTTCATCTGGAGTGGGCCTGAGCCTTTTTTTAGCTAGTTTTGGAGCAAAGTGTTTGTAGCAGCTGCATGAAAAAGGTCAGTGGTGTCCATTGCTTAGTATTACAACAGATGTGGCTGATTTTTGGCACAACTCGGAGTTGTGCAATATGAAGTAAGATTTTTTCCATGCCTTAAATCCCAGTAGTTTCACCTCTGACCTTGTATTGAAAATTGAATGGGTGATTTGACAATTAGAATTAATTTAAATTCTAAAGAAAAAAAACAGTGAAAGCAAAGCCTTTACTTTAGTTAAGAGACTTAACAATAGGAAAGCATAATCAAGCATTGTTTAAAAGGCAATGCAGTAAGATTTTTCCTGTTAATTTGATATATGTGACAGCTGTACTGTGCATCAGAGTAACTACTAGTCAAAACTGCAGTTACCTTAGGAGCGTGCTGTGGCTCTTCAGGATGATACCTTGCTTAAAGCACAGTGAGTGAGCAACCACAAGAAACTGAGCCAGGTTTTATGGGACACTACATGTTCAGTTGTATACTTATTTGTAGATGGTGTTACATGCTCTTTAAAAATTTCTTTAAGCACACCATGACTTGGGCCATTTTTATGGCTCAAGTTATGTAGCTGCACCAGATGGCAGCAGGACCCCAGGACTCTCTCGCACTCAGGATGGACTTCTGGTAGTAGAGATGGATCTAAATCTTTGCAGGCAAGTCAGTGACAAATGGAATTTTAAGGTAAGACTGCTTATAAATAAACAAACTTACATATGATATTAGAACAAACAAGCTTTCATAATGATCTTATCTTAAAATAGTTAAAAGGCAGCCTTTTCTTTTTTTCTAAGAGTCCCAAGCTTACATTGTTGAACTAGTTTAACAGGATGTTCTGGAGGCCAAAGGCATAAATGAAAAGGAGTAGACAAATTCAGAGAAACTAGGCCAATAGCTTTTAAATGAAAAATTTAGCCTTTGGTCCTTAAGTGTGGATTGCCAGGAGCTCCGAGTACTGCTAGGGGAAGTGTGTGTGGCTTCCTTATGCAAGGTACATAGGCATTTGTCACTGAGATGGGCCTTCGATCTGACCCAATATGGTAGTTCATTATATTCTTATAGGCCTTAACTTGCGAGTTTTGGTGAAATTTAGTCAAAACTCAAAACCACAGGGATGTTGAAGCTTCTGAGAACTTTCTAAATGCAAACTTCTGGAAGTGTTAACTCCCTGAATTTGTGGACGTGTTGAAGCCACAGAGAAAGAGCTGTGTACATTCATCTCTGAAGCATTTTGAATTTAAATCAGATAAAGATGGCTGCAAGCCTCTTCACGTGGCTTTAACAAACTTATTTATTACTATTTTTTTGTATTCTGAGATGAAGCTAATTTGGATCCTCTTTCCTGAGGGTGTAATTTGATTTAATTTGTCCATCAGCAGCACTGGTTTAAGAAATTGCCACTCAAGCACTGCACTTTGCTGACCCTTGAGTTGTGCTAGTACCAGCTATGTGGGGTGCTATGTTGTATACTGGTTTAGTGGAGTGAGCAGATTTTTACTTTTTTTTTTTTTTTTTGAAACAAGCAAACAAATGTTACTCTAGTTTCTTCTTTTAATCTGATCGAGTTTACGGTAGGCCGCACAGATATTCTGTTGGAAAAACAAAGGCGGCAAGCAAAAGGAGAAAAGAGGTGGCAACTTCTTAAATAGGCTTTCTTGATGAAGAAAACATCTTGCTTGCTTCTGTGGAGACAGGTCTTTTGTTCTCCTCAGTACTGCTAGAGACTAGAATTTTTTATATCCACTCTTAAGATCAGCATGACTTGAATCCTAACAAAGGAGACCAGAATTCCTGGCTAGCAGCCTTCACGAAGTATGAAGGTTCTTCAGTGATAATCTAGTATTTAAAATAAGTAGTCATTTGCAAGGAGTATGAATTTTTGCACTTAACATCTGCTTGCAGTAACATTTACTTTATAGAGCTGGTTTATTTGGAACCACCTTGTGCATTACAATATAGTGCAATATATAATGTGTTTTGATTTCAATTCAATGTAAAAATACAAATTTTCTGTGGATTTGAAATACTGAACAAACTTTTAATTTAAAACATAGTCATTTCTTAGCTAGAGCTTAATTTCTTTGCTAATGCTACCTATCCATATATAGGGACTAAAGACAAAAAGTAATTTTGGGTCTTTTTCTGAACAGAATTGCATTTGCTATTTTACAGATGCATGTGGTAGGTGTATGGCTGTTGACATAGTGGAATTAAATTCTGCTGAGAGATTCCCAGTTTTTAAGTCAGGCAGGCATTTAGTTTTTCTTTGCCACCGAAAACTGAGGCCCTTATTGCAGAGTAGAGATTTAGTGTGTCAGGGAGCACATGGAGCATTGCTTATAACAGCTTAGTAGTGGTATCTGAACAAAAGTGATTGTATTGATTAGGAAAAACAGACAGTAAAAGCAAAACACTGATCGTTAGCTGTTTTGTATAAAATTGCTTACTTTTTGTTGTCTTCCAAGTCATGCTTTCAGCACCTTAATTTTATGTTGATGGTGTGGATTGTGATTGTTGGTCTTTTGGCACATAAGGCACAGCTGTGGCTTTTGTTTATGTGACAGGGGATATCTCTTGCCTTTTCCTCTCATTTGTGGCCGAGACAGAGGTAGTTCTTGATATGAGGGGGAATGAGGAAGTATGAAGTCATTGATTATCCACTGCAGAAAACCTTTGATAGCAAGTAGGAACCTATTTAACCTTCTCTGGACTCTGCAGTTTGCCTTCAATGGTGCCTGAAAGGGACGTTAGGTGGAATGTCTGTGCTAAACTTACAGCAGCAAAATAGTTAAACAAATTGTCCTCATTACACTCTGGAAAGAAAGAAGTAATTCACCCCTCTCGGAGCCGATGTTATAGATTGTGCACTTCAGAAGAGGATGATAGCTCTATGTATGGTGCTGTATTTCAGCCTCTTAGCTTACTGTATCATCCAAAGCAATGATAAGATTTTGTATTAATGGATAAAGTAAGAGAAACCCAAATACCATCAGTGGCATGCAAACTTATTGCTGGCAGCAGGGTTCATCAGTTGTCAAGGACATAATATGAAGGCAAAATTACAGATACACTCCTTTGCCTTCATTGACATAACTTACTTAAAAGAGAATATTGTTGATGCACAAGAAAGTAAGTCCATATTTCACATTCAACTTTCAGCTATCCAGGATAACCAAAATAGCCTTAAGTGATTAGTCAGCAGACATGACTGTCGATGAAGGAGAGCTGGAAAGCAGGAAGGTGTTCATTTTAAAGTTTTACTTCTTAGAGTGGAAATGCACTTCTACTCTTTTTTGGGTAGAACTGTAGTTCTAGGCAACACAATGCAAGTTCTTTTATAAAAGTATATTAGTTTGTGCTAAAGCACCGGAGGTCTTGCATTTTTAGTGAATTACGATTTTATTGTTTGGGGCAATTAAATAATCTGTCATCATTTAAAAAATGGTGGGTATAAATATTTTCTACTGAGGTACTTTCATAGCTCACTAAAAGAACTGAGGCTTTGATTTTTCTTTTCCAGATGACTGGTAGATATGAAATGTATGCAGAGAAGCTCACTGAAGCAGTCCAGCCTTATTTTATACCCAGTGTAATCAAAGAGTAAGAGAGAGCATCTCATTACAATCAAATGCCACATAAAAAATTAAAAGGTACTGTTGGATGATAGCTTTACTGTGGATCACAAGTTATTATTTTAATGTTGTCATTTTAATTTCCTGTAACCAACTTTTAAATAATAGGATTCAAAACTGTGTTAAATAAAATAATTGAAAAATGGCTTCTTGGGGGTTTTTTGTCACTTACACTAATGAGTCCAAACTTTTGTTCCTTACTAGAAATATATCCAGTAGGAATACACTGATATAAAACGATGATGAAATTTATTCGGTAATGTGATATAGTTTGATGGAGATGAGTTCAGAGGACATAAAAATTTTTACATAAGCTTTGCATTGTGTGTCTATTTACTTCTGCTTTCTAGTTTTTACCCTCTACCCAAATGCATTAGGGAGAAAGGAGGTATAAATTGTTTTCATCTGTGTGTGTTTTTTTAATTACATACTATTTGATGCAGTTCTGTTAGAGCTAAGTAATGTCCTAGACATGTTCTAGTTGTTTGAAGATGTGTGGGTACTGTAAAACAAATCCACTTCAGTTCTATTTCCCTTTATAGTATGTATTACAACCACAGTTGGACCAATGTCTTTGATGGGCTCCTTCAAGGTACAAAAGTAGTGCTGCAGACAGATGCTTTCAATATCTTCACAAGCTCAGTGCTGTGTTGAGGCAAAAATAGAAACACTGGCTAAAGCATAGGCAAGGCTTGTGCACTTGCATACTTGTCATTGTGAACAGAAAGCCACGGAGATGCTGTGAGGGATCAGGATGGGTAATGAAAAGTACTTCCTTGGAGCTGTGCTCCAGTGGCATATTTAGTGGTTGTGGAGTACACAAAACAGCTGTGGAATATAGGTAATAATAATACATTTGCTATTTTCAGCTACCATTGTATATTGAAATTTTGTTTTGTATGGTTCAGGTAATGCAGTGTTCAGGAAGTGCAGAATGAAGACAATTTACAGCCTAGCAACTATGAACTTTTAGCTGAAAAAATTTTTTTTCCAAATTACAATTTCAGCTGTGCCATTTCCAGTTATGTAACACATCCTCTAAAGATTTTCCAGTATTTTTCATAATAAGCTAGTTAATAAATGCACTTGCTACATTATGTTACAGGGTTATTTGTGACTTTAAACCTTTATTGAGAATGGCTTGATTACAAATAAAAATATACTTATGTATAAAATCCCTGCATGTAAAATACCCCTTCCTTTGCTATTGACATCATGAAGGAAACAAAGGGACACATTTTCAGAATGAGTATTTTGATAGACAGTCTTGTAATGGGAAACAAAGTTTCAGAAACTGCAGATGTTCTGAATGCTTGCCGAGTGAGCTTCTTTTAATCTGAATTTGTGTCATATAAATACTCAGTCTTTTCACTTGGCTTTTGCTTCTTCCTTGTGGTTTCATCTCTCATAGCTATCTTCCATTTGGTGGCTATAAGAGATCCTGTTGCAGTGGTGGAGCTCGCCTTTTGTCTGTATTAGCTGAAACAGCTTTGTTTCTTTATCTTTCAGTTTTGTTGAAGTATTTAAACCCTGGGTACCAAACATTTAACAGTCAATATTGTTACACCTATGTGTGCACTTTGACACTTAGCATGCCCTTAAGTTCATGTTTTATGTATAAGCTCAAGAGTCACATTTGGATAACTAAACCACTAAGAGGCTAAATGTCAATTACAAGCCTTTTGTAAGAATTGTTTTTATTTAGCTAACCAAGCCTGCTCTAAAACAAATCCTGTAGCAGTTTCATGGTATTGAATGAACTACCTACCTGAAAATGCATGGGTTAAGGAAGTAATCTATCAACCTGTAGTTTACATACCTGTTAATTAGTAACATAGCTAATACAATCTCTCTAAATCAAACATCATGAATTTGGACTTGGACATAAAAATTCCCAGATCAGTAGTCTTCTGGTGACTTCATTTGGAGAAGTCAGAAGGCATTATCTATAATGGGTTTTGCACCTTTTTTCTGGGATTCTGCTGGTGGCACGAATGTACTGGGTCTATTACTCACAAATCACATCTTAATTTTTACTCATTTTGCAAGTAATATGACAATGTGCAAGTGACAGAATGTATTCCAGCTTCGCCAACAATAAGCAAAATTCAATACACTGAAAATTTCTTGTCACATGCTTTTTGTTCGGAACTTTTTTTAAGGTTCCTGCATTTAAGTGTCTGTTACTATTTTTAGCTTTTGTACAAAGGAACGCTCTTGAATCTACTAAGCATACTTATTGAACACTTTCCAGATACTTTTCAGTAAGTCAACAATGTTTTCTCTTTAGAAAAATTTTTTACCATGCTGAAAGTAGATTCCTATTATTATTTCCACCACTTAAATAACAATGTCCTTTTACTGTTATTCCACGCAGTTCGAAAACTTGAAAACCATGCCAAAGGTGCGGATCTGTGTCTTAAGTGCAAAATAGAATTTTGCTAGCTTTACATAAGTATTGATTTTTCTACCCACTTCAATGTAGGCAGGACTGGAGATTGAGACTTGTAGGAAATTGTGATCGATGAATCTGAAATAGGTGGCTATTTCTTACACTTCACAGTGCTCCTCAGCAAAGTAATTAAACCCAGGTAATACATGAAAGGATTTTGAATGGGCTGCTAACGATTTCACTTGAAATGTCTGAATACAGTAACTCCAACTTAATCCAAATACTGCTGTATTTGAGCTAGAAAATCTGAGTTTCTGCCTTTTTACTTGTAGCAAAGAGTCGTTTGTATTCCCTCTTTTCTTAATTGATTTCAGCTTTTCTTAGAAGGTCATTGAACTAATACTAATAGCAAAATTTGACTCAAATTGTGATTCAGCGTTTTAGCAACAATCCAGTATATGCTGTCAGATATTTACAATTTACATACAAATGTATACCATTAGTATAGATGATCATTTTCTGTATTTGCTTAGTAAGTTTAAGTTTATATTTAGAATGGATTCTGCAGAAACTGGCACATATGAGTGGCATAATGTTCAGAGGTTTTTGTAAAGAGCAATAAAGACTTCTAGGTACAAATAAAATATCTTCACTTAAACTTTTGGGGCAATACAGAGCTCTGAGCGGTCATCCTAGAGGATTTAGCCAAACAAGATTGAGTTGGTGGTACAAGGGAACAATACGAATAACTACGATTCAAAATTAAATGTAGTGACATAAATGCTAAATCCGTGTAAGGTGAATTTGGTACATGGGAAGCTTCCTTGAGTAAATGTGTTTCACTCCTACAATGCAGACAATACTGATGAGCCAGGGAGGCATTTTTTAGTTATTTAAAACTGGTTTAAGTTAATTTTTTTTTTCCTTCCATAATACC
>NW_009604250.1:7114-7379 GCF_000690535.1 Cariama cristata | reverse complement strand
GAACCTCAAATCCCTAGATTTAGGATGAAGATCAGCCCTTGATTCTTTGACAGAGAGAGAAACAGGTATTTTCTGGGTTTTTTCCTGGCTTTGTTTACCTAAACCTATGCATGTATTACCAAGTGTTAAAGTTCATAAATTTGGTGCTTTTTTTCTCATGTGTTTAATTTGAAAATAAGCTCAAAATGAACAGGCCCTGGGCCTGTATTTTAAAAATGCTGTCAAATGTGCAATGTTGGAAATGAGGGGGGGGGGGGGACAAACA
>NW_009604250.1:0-7103 GCF_000690535.1 Cariama cristata | reverse complement strand
TGAGACATACACTGCAAAATTGGATACATTACCAGGAAAAAAAAAGGTAAAGACAGCATTGCAATATAATCCTATCAATGTCTATAAAGCCTCCCTTATTTAAGATCCCACTGCAATTCAGGAGCAAGGTCTCTGCAGGGGAAGTCCTGAGACAAGCAGCCAGCTGCCATGCAGGCTGCACAGGAAAGGACCAGAAGTATCAGGTGTGGATGTCAGCTGTCTGTGTAGATGAACAGAATATCTTCATCAGTGCCGTAACTTGTCCTGGCTTCCTCAAAGTTACTGATGCTGGTGCAGCATGTTCCTGTTAAGAAGGAACAAAATGTTACTAAAAATTAAGAATAATTTGCCTGTGAAAGGCTCTTATACTGGGTCTAGCAGCCTTTACAAGGGTAACTAGTATACGGACTAGACCTATCAGCTTAGGTTACTGCTCTACTCAGTCAGAACTCTTCACCTCAAAAGGTAGCGCTCACTGAAATAATGCTGTAAAGAGGTACTAAATTAGCCATCCTGTTACATTCTGCACATAAGAACATTTCAGCATCTCTCACTAACCCCTCTGAAAGCCAAACAAGTTTGCTAGAATGCATGTCTCAATGCCTCAAGTAAATCACAGCACAAAATGCAGCACTGATTTAATTAAGGTGGCAAAACCCCATCTGACAAATTGGTTAGTGATGCATGAAATACACGCATGCTATTAGGGGAAGTCCAGCTGTGGCTCTGTATTGCAGACATGTTAGCAATGCAGTGGCTAAGAATCCATCCAAAAGGAACAGGCTACTCACGATCAGCATAGGCAGGGTTGTTGTAGTAAATACTCCCTGAGGCTTTGTTGTAGCCACATAACACAATGAAATGGCCCTGGTAGTCAGGATTCCTGCAGAAGCACTTCTGTCCAATGGGGAGGAAGCAGCAGTATTTGACAGGACTTGAGCAAAGATCACACAATAGCAGGACTGCATTCACTAGGACGATGGCTACGTGACCTTGGGACAGGTGGTTTTGGATGTCTTGAACGGTTACTGTGCTGCAGAAAAAAAAAAAAACAGACATGCTTATTAACAAGTTTAGGAAAGAGACTGGTATACAATGAAGTGTGTGATGACGGACAGTACTTATGCAGCTGGCATGGTTATTTTTGTATCACAGGTAGAGCTTTTTGCTGTTAAACCCTACAAGCTTTGCTACAGACAAAGCCTGACAAAAGCCATGTCATTCAAGGCCTTTTGATCTCATTGCTGCTACTGAAGTGCAGAGCAAGAGCTCTGGATTCTACAGTAATATAAATATAGTCTCAGAATGTATCCGATGCCCCAGAGAAGAGTATTAAAGGAGCTGGCAACTCATTCAGTAACTTGAGAGACTTCTGTTGTGGGAAAATTGTAAGTGAAGTGTTCTCTCCTGCTCTGAGAAAAGCTTCTCTCTGACACACCAAATCTTTATCGACTGACTAGTTAAAGATTATCACTAACCAAATTAAGATGTGCCCAAATTTTCCTCTGTCACACAGGAATATGCTTCTCCCAGTTGCGGTTCTGGACTACCTGATGCTCTTGAGGCTTTATTTCTATATTTCTTTATTTCTCCTCAGGGAGGTGGTGGAGTCACCATCCCTGGAGATGTTCAAAAAAACGTTTAGATGTGGCACTTCAAGACATGGTTTAGTGGGTTTATTTAGCGGGCATGGTGGCATCAGGTATACGGTTGGACTTGATGATCTTTGAGGTCTCTTCCAACCATGATGATTCTATGATTCTATAGTACTTCCTACAGAGAATGAGTATTAACCAAACATAACCTATAATCTCATCTGTTAAAAGCTGTCCTTCACTGAGGCAGGTGGTGTATTGCATATGCATTAGAAACTCACCCTTTGGATACATTCAAGATGTCCGGGCTGTGTGCACTACCTAACTGAACTCATGTACTTCTTAATCTTTTCCAGCGTTGCTTGTCCTTTTCGATGCCCCAGCCTCAGTACGGCACCGGTAGATATGCCCTCTGTCCATGCCTTGATGAAGGCTGCAACGTTAAGATTGCTAAAGCAAGATGGACTGACTGTCCCTTCTGTCCTGTTACAGCTCTAGTTAAACAGATGGTGCCACACAGACTCCACGTAGGTTAAAAAGGACACTTAACAATTTAGTAAATGAAAGCTGCATTGCAGCATTCAAATGCTGTTGTGGCTGCCCTGTACCCTCTCTTCTTTTCTTACTCCTAATCTTTTACTCAGCTTTGACAACAGAGATCCAAATCCAGCTTCACTATAAAAAGGGATGCAACTCAAGTTGAACACGGACATTTAGTTATTTGCTATGTAGAATATCACTGTCGGTTGTGAAACAATTCTGCAGTTTTTCCCCTTCTCCTGGGTTTGCAGCTCTTTCATAGAGGTTTCTTATTTCATCCTCCCCTTGGCAAAAGCTTGTATGCTAGCTGCTTCTTTGCGCATCTGTCTAGGAACAGAGAGCTATAATGTTTGCATATCTCTGGGAACAATGGGTTGTGTGCCCACATAGCACACTCCTTAATTCCAACAATGGCCAATTAGAGTGCTGTAGGCACTCCCTACTGGGTAAATTTAATGGATAATCAAATTCAAAACATACACAGCAGTCAACTCCTGTCAGCATTTTGAAATCACTTATTCTGTGTTGTGACTATTTTTCCTCAAACTTCATTATTAACTCTTGATGTCCACTTTTTTTTTTTTGAGACAGATATAGTAGACTAATTCACAAAAAGGCTCAGGGCTTGATTTCAGTCTCTCTGACCAGTTTAGCTGTGTGACTCCAGGAAAAGCATGGGGCCCACAGAATCTCCAAAGAGAAGGGAAAGAAAACAGTAAGCTTACCACTTCTCCACCAGCACCTTGCAGGCTTTGGCTTGTGCAAACAGCTGATTCACTCGATTTTCTTCTGTGTCAAAGTGCTTCCTGTAAAATGACTGTGGAGATAACAGAAGTTATGAACTGGAACGACGTTTACCTTAGGTAATCCACCACTTACAATCCCTGCTAGCAAGGGCCTGCATAAGTTGGAGATCTGGTTATGGGATAAGAGATTTCTCCCTTAATTCACTGGTAACAGGATAAGGATTCCTGCTCTAAATTGTAAGTTTAAAGTCACTCCTGGTCAGTATTATAATTTCCATCCAGTGGCTATTCAGCTGCCTACATGAAGGAAGCCTGTAAGCCTGTCTGGTTTGTACTGGACAGGAGCTTCCACTAGAAAAGCCACCGCCGCTATAGGCCCTCATTGGCCCCCTTGTTGGCAATCTTGGAGAGGCCAAGCTCTCAAGAGACATGGAGGCTGCATTCCCCTCTCACCTCTAGAGGTGGTTCTTCCAGGTCAGGGCTGAGGCGCGGTGGCGGGGAAAGTGTGGAAGCTAGCACTGCTGCTGCCCAGGCTGTACCTGTTCTGTAGATAAATAGAGGGCTTCAGTCTCCAAGGCTGTCAAATAGGCTGGAACCTTTCATGAGCACTACATGAAGACTTTTTAAAAAATTCATATTATGGAATCAAAAATGTAAAATATGTGGGATTGTATCTAGCCTTGCCTTTGGAACTGATTTGTGCCAGTTTTGGCAATAGGCAAACCTTGTTTACAGGATCTGTGGTTAATTGTCAGTAACACAGTAAAGCTTTTATAGCATGACACACAGGGCTTTTAAAACTGTTTGCTGACTCCCAGTAGATACGAAAACTAACCTGATTTTTGTAGCCCTTGTCCACTCCAAGCGTCTGGGTGCAAAATTTATGCTTAACACCAAAGTGCCGCATTAGGTAGGCCAGGTCAATAGTCCAGATACTTTTTGTTAACTGGAGTTCCTGGATGGCTTTCTGAAATTCATCATTGTCCAAATGATTCAGGTACCTATGGTATTAGGAAAGGCAGGGGAAGGGAAGCACAGATCTCAGGAGAAGCAAAATGTGTGCTGTAGCCCAAGCCTCCACATCACAGGATGTAAAAACTGAAACAATGGGCTTGGCTAAGAAATAACAAAAAAAAAAAAAACAACCAAAACACAACCCACAAAGGAGCAACAAATTGAAGGGAAGGGAGTAGGGAATATTTAACTGGATTTATTGCTGACTTTTTTAAATTGGAAATGTATGAGGATCTTGACTGTTCTATAGTGCTAGAAGTGTATGGGTGCCGTACAATAAGCAAGCTATACTGAGCAAGTATAGAACTCTGTCCTGAAGGGCTTACAGTCTAAATGTGCAAGCATATTAGAGCAAACACCGAAAGAAGTGTTAAAGGCTAAAACTTGCTTCACGCAATAGATAGATTTCAAAAAGAGGAACTGTAAAGGAAGTTGGTAAATATTCAAAGGAAGCTTGTCTTAGGCACTGATGACACAAAAGGCAGTAAAGGGGAGGTGAAGTCAGGGGAGATGAAGTCAGGAGGAAGCTTGGGACAGGTTGCAAAGGAGTAGGGGGAGGCAGTTACAGACAGTTCTGAAAGTCAGAAAACAAATGGAAGTAAATGGAGAAAAAAAAAAAAAAGGACTGGAATTGAGGATGCAGGGCAAACAAGGTCAGATTGCTAGCAGGGTGAGAAGATTAATCTTGTAAGCTGAGTTTTGGGCAGACTGGAGTGGCAAAGAGGTAAAGGGAATAAAGAGGCAGAGGTTACAGTAGTCAAGATGGGAAATTACCAGCACACGGACTAACGTCTTGGCAGAAGGGATGGAGAGAAATGAAAATCTTCTGCTTCATATCTACTAAGTGGACATCTAAATAGGTATTTCTCCTGCACCTAAGCTCATGTTCCTCTGTGGAAGGAAAGGGGGGTTCAGGAGGACAACTACTAGTTCAAAAAAAAAAAAAAGAAAAACCAAACCAAAACCCCAAAGGGTAACACAGTGCATTGTTTTGAAGTTGAAACTACTCCTGGAGCAAAAACACTCATCCCACAGCTTGGGGGCTCAGCAGGACAGAGGTGGTATATACTTATAAACTGAGATACACCTACCCATCGCTTGGAAACTCAGAAAGGAATTGGATAAATTGCTGTGCTAAGTATCAGTTCTGAATTCTAACAGGAAAGAGGGAGAACTTTTTATCAGCTTTTGCATGCCAACCTGCAAAGTTCTTAGAGCTGATCAGGTGTTTTGCATCTGTCAAAACAGTCAATTATTCAAAAGGGTCTGAAGTTTGTCTTAGTTTATATTTTCCCTTGCTCCTGCTGGAGAGCTGTGCCAGGCCCAAGCAGCAGTAATTCTCCAAGGGTACCTGAGAATATGTGCTCTCATAAGACAGTTAAATTCACAGCTGCTTCAACACATGTCTTCTCCCTGGATGTCACTTCCCACTACCCCTCCCCATCAGATGGGATTTCCCACCTATTCAAACCAAAAGAGTGACTTACTGAAGCACCATCCTGGAGCAGGCTAGCCCACAGTCCCAGTGGTACAACTGCTGAATGACTGGCACTTTCAGCTGGATGCAGTCAACTGTAGTGAAAACACCCCATTGTGAGTAAAACAAAAAAGATGTCAATCCATACAGGAATGTTTTTTCCATACCTTGGCATGAAACGTCAGCCTGTCCTCAGCACTACAGTCAGAGAAACTTAGGAACATTTTTTTTACTTTATCTGATTGGCAGGTATTTTTTTCTTTCTTAAGGGAATGTAGGTTTGGTCTTTCTGTACAGTTAAGCATTTGGCTTAATCGCAAACTCCTTTATTGTTCCTTACGTGGCTCACTGCCGTATAGTCCGTCCTCTTTTCCTTTGGAAGTTTCATTTTACTCTTTTTGGTGGAATGACATACCTGCCAGCCCCTAACTATGAAGCTGTATCCCCTCCTAAATAGTAATAGGTAAGGCACAGGTATTCATCCTTTCCCTTGTGTCTGAAAGTATTTCTATGCCACAAAAGGAGTTAAACCAAACTGTGAGAAAAGACACAACCAAGATCTCTAGGCACTGATCTCTTACAAGCCCCACAGATTTGAGCCTTTTCTACAGATACCTTTTTCCTCAGGGATTGTAATTTACGCAAGTAATTTTAGGTTAACAAAGCACACAAATGGCACCAGTTGGCCTTTTGTATTAATTCCCTCAATAACTCAACAAAGGGAGAGGGAAAAAGAACAATCTCTACCAAAAAGTCCCAGAATACAAGTAACTCCATTCCTCTACCTGAGTTTTTGCTTTTATAGGGTTGGCAATGCGGTGGTTTCAGTTCCAGAAAAAAACGCCCTTACCACTCGAAGGACTTGAAGAGTTGTGCCTGTTATTGCTACTTCAACGTCGATCCCAGTGAGTTAATCATAAAGGGCTTTTCTCAATAACCTTACCTTTGATCTAGAAAAGACCTTTGAAAAGTTTTGTTAACACAAGGTCAACTACATTTTAAGATTGGAATAAAAATGCACTTGAAATCATGTGGACTGGTCTAGATTTGATGTAATTTTATTTATAAAACTTTTTAGATAACATTGTTTGTAATCTTGTATTATTTTTAACAAAGGTATAGCCTACTGTAGGGACAAGCTGATACAGATATTCTGGACTCTTTCCAAGTATATTGTCATAGTTGTGCCACTGTTTAATCATGACTTTGAAGACTGGCATACCATTGGTATATTCAGTGTTTTTATTTAATCTAGATTAAGATGTTCTTAAGTATCCTACAGAAAAAATGAAAAGCCAGTCCCCAGATTCTCCTCAAACAAACATCTGTAAGTACTTTGTCATCATTTTTTCTTGGCATGTTATGATTCCGTCCCCTTTTTCTTAATACCCAGGGCCTGTGTCAAGTCCCAAGATTAACTGAAGAGGTACGTGTTTTCTACGTGAAGACTTCAAAGGGTAGTAACTTTAATTTTCTTGGATGTTCAGTTTCCAGTCATCCTGTTTTCCAACACACCCAGACTTCTTCAGTGATGACTGTCAGCTGTCCTGAGATAAGATACAAGCCAGTATATGCTGTGGCTGTAAACAGCACTGTAAACACCTCTCCGGTTTGCCAGCTCCTCGGCACAACGAACTTACAGACTGAGCCGGTAATTCCACATTGCTGCTGCTGGCCAAACAGGCAGCTTGGCGGCTCCCGGAGGGCGGCGGAGACCGCCGGGGCCTCCGA
>NW_009604249.1:11425-52724 GCF_000690535.1 Cariama cristata | reverse complement strand
CTGCTCTCGATCCATTCTCTGTCCAGCCTATATTTGTGCTTGGGATTACCCCAGCCCACGTGCAGGACCTTCACTTGTCTTGATTGAACTTCATGTTCCTCTTGTTAACGTGCAAAAAGATGGTATCTGTTTACTTCATTGCATTAAAAGAACGGCATGCAGTGTATACTCTGGATGTCCTTACGTTATTAACTTGTAATATCGTAGCAGACGCTGTCACACACCCCTCAGACTGCAGTCAGTGAAATGCTGCAACCTGCAGTTTCTTCTCCCCTCCTCTATTTTACAGACCTCCTCCAGAAAAAACACATTTTTCAGAAGTGGCCACAATTTTGAGAACCTGGTCGAGTGCATATGTCTGCATACTCAGGCTGAGAAATCCCTTTCAAAAATTGTTGGGTTTACATCTTAACCCCACCACCTTGCTATACCTACTCAGCCTCCCGTGAGGACAGATACCGCAGACCCACACGCATTAGGGCAACAAGCTCCTGGCATGAAACTCCATTAAATCAGCAGTTGACACATTCTGCATTTGTTTCTGCATTTTGTTTTGCCCTGTGGAGAGTGTGTTACAGCAGTCTAATTCCAAGTTGACAAAAATACGGATAAACTGTGACAAGGTTTGCGTGGAAGGGAATAGGTCATGCCCTTTTCACCGGTCTTGAGCAGATTTTCTTGGGCATGACCGCTCTGTGGGTGCCCAGGAATAGTCTGCAACCTAATACACAGGTTTTTAATCTATTAGGAACTGACATCTTGTTTTATTAGTGGTAACGACATAATTTTCCCCAGCTTTTCCAACTGCTTTCGTCTGCGCTGGTAACATTATCTTAGTCTCATCTAGGCACAGGGGCAGAGTCCCACATTAAGAAGATGATGTGAAAAAGGGGTTTGAAAGCAAAGCACAACCATAAAGCATTTCTGTTTCTTTTGTACTTCTCAAGCTTTCCAGTGAAAGTAATATTTTGTACCTAATTTTTTTTTAATGTTCCAGTCTAGTCCCACATGTGGGATTAATTAGACAAGACAAATGGCTACGAGGAAACTCATCTCTTTCTGGGAGGTTGTTTTCTGATGTTGTCATCCCATTATTTCCACTTTTCAGTTGCTTGTTTGAATGACTGATGGACTCAATCGCTTCTTATGTTTGATAGGCAAATACAGCACTCCACTTTGCTAGTGTGTGTGTATGTGTGCGCCTATGATAAACATTCATTTTTAATTTACTCTGTTTACCTTGAGAGACTGCCAAGAAGTGATTCAGATATTCCAGTGCAAAGGGTTTTTCTATTGTGATACAGGACAAAGGAGTGTTGAGCATATGCTCTTTTCTTCAAAGAAAAAAGAATATTATTTATTTGTGCAGCTACAAGAGGGCTAGTTTTCCTATGTAAACACTCGCCTGATTTTGTTTGTCACACAGTCTACTAAATCTTTTATTCCCGTGTTTAAAAAGAAAAGTTTTGCTGTGTGGTGACAAAGGATTTCAGCGCATGGTTCCAGTGCTGCTGCCCTCCACGTGCTGTTGCACGGTGAATATTACAATTTTCATCCATCTCAGGCTGCCAGCAGTTTGCTTTGGGGTAGACACTTTCCGAAGGGACTAATTAATGGGGGGGGGGGAAGCCTTTTGCAGCATTGTTTGGTCCTGCAGACAGCTGCGTGTTGTACGCATCGCCGTTGCTTCAAAAGGCAACTCTGACCTTGATGACTGCCTTTTGCGTTTGGGAAAGGGCTCTCCATCTAGCTAGTAATGTGGCTCCACGCCGCTGGACCTGCACTTGAGAAAGAGATGCGGATTTAGAAACATTTGTGTGACAAAATCGGTCTGAATCCGTCTGAATGGATGTGGAGAGAGCTTAGAGAGAGCTGTGAGCGGCCCTGCTGTCGACAGTAGTCCTGCGCTAATTTAACATGAGATCTCTTTGGTGGCTCAGACCCAAGGTCTCCTTTCTGTCTGGGGTGGATTTTGAACTTTTTTCTTTGTAACTTGTTTTGGACTGGGTTTCTCCAGACAGTTTGATTGTTTTGTGGTTGGGTTTTTTTGAGTGGCAGGGATTCAGGGGATGTGAGTTTGTGTGTCAGAAGAACTTTTGCGGAGCGGTGCGTTAAGCTCCTGGATGCAGAGCGCCGTTGTGCCACCTCCTTTTTTCAGGGGAGAATTCCCGGTGTTTTGACCATCCTGTGCAACGGTTTAGTCACCTTTTATTGCTGACAGAGGGAAGTAATCTTTGTTTTTGAGAGCACAGTGATTGGTATCGCTGATGTGCGATGCCAATATTTATTGAAAAGACAGCAGGTTGTGTGGCTAATGCTACATCTACCGCTTGTGTGGCAGAGAGTGACAAAGGCATTGTGTTGAGTGAAAGGCTGCTTGAGATCTAACTAAGCAACAATCCTTCTTAATAAAATCTTCTGATAAAAAACTTTCCTGATGTAAAGTCTTACTATCAAACAGTGGCAATAAAAATAACACAGAAATTGGAAAAAATTCAGCACCACAACCTGTCCCATTAAGGGTCCTGGGATTGCAATGTTCATGGACTTTATTCAGAAGTTTGAATATGGGCTGATGATGGTTTATGCTTATGTGGTACAGGGCTGACTTCACGTTCCAGCTTGTTTTTTCTCCTTTCTCCATGGTTTATCTATTCCAGGAGGTGATATAGCAGATTAGTGATGCTTAGTCAGACCGCAGAAAGGATATCCTAGTGTACAGGACAGTAGCTTTTTTCAAATGATTAATTTCACCTTTATCTGGTTAAGTTCTATACAACTTTTATTTGAACGGTGCATAGAGTTTTTATAAAGTGTTCCCGAGCGTCTGTTAGAAAATGTCATTACGATTTGTTCACCACAATTAAGGAAGAGGCTTTCTCAGAATATTTACAAAATGTACTGTTCAGTGATTTTAAGGCCACGGCAGTTACAGTTTAGCATGCAACAAACAGAGTGATGGATGGAGGAGGACGATGATATGTCTTTTCGTTTAGATTGATTGAAGAAAATTGCTGTATGAAGTCTCTGTTCTGGTAGGCATTGGAACAGGAGAGCTGAAGAACGCAGGTGATTTTGAAGGGGAGATTCTAAAACGTATGTAAGCTGAAAGTATGATGGTTATGTCCCAGCCTGAGAGAATGAGACTGACCTGCAAAAATCCAGCAGTCCAGTTTGGGTCTCTTTTTGTCGTCTGCTGAGATTTTGTAAAGCTGCAGTTTGCAACTGCCATTTTGTTTAGAGACAGGCTGCAATTCAGAGTTGTGGTTAGTAAATATTCCTTGGAGCATTAGCTCGGTAACAGTTACTGTTAAGCTGGGAGTGTGATACCAGACAAATATGACAAGGTGCAATTTTGATTTCTTCATATAAACTAGGAATAACTAAAATAAAAATCCGTGACTAAATTAACAATGAAGCAAAGACTTATGTACTTACTGCATTTTGATCCTTAGATTCCTGTAGGTTATTCATTCAGCCAACTGTCAGCAAATCCATAACACAGATTTCAAATCTATTCTGTACTCAACAGGCGAGTAATGATTGCCATTATGGTTTCCAGTAGTTCAGTTAATCCCCCCCTTTTTTTTTAATATAACAAATTACTGTAGATACAGGTAAAATAGAAACTTTTTTTTGTAAATGTCCTATCTTGGAATATATTTTTGAATACTATTTTTTGAAAGTTGTGTATTCATCTTGTTCATCATCCTATTTTAATGTGTTTATAATATGAAGAATTATTTCTATATGTTACTGTAATACCGGTTTTAAAAATACATAGGTATTTCTAGTTGGTTGCATTGTTAGAGCCACGGTCATCTAAGGAAAAAATGAGGTCAGATTGGTACAATTTTTTAATTCTTCGTGTGTGGCACCATTTGCTTGATGGTGGATGCAGACAAGTTTAAATTTAAGCTTGCTGTCATAAATGTGTGAGAAAATCCTTAAAGCAGCATGTTTTCTGCTGAAACGCATCAAGCACGCTTCCTTGGGCAAGAGTAACTTCTCTACTTGGAAGGAAAATGGTTAAGCTTTTGTTTGTTTGTACTTGTAGGAAATCACTTTTTGTTCCAGTTCTAGGAGATACCAAGTAAAAAGCCTTTTATTTGCTGTGTTGAAAAGTAAACTGACACAACCACAGATAGCTCCAAATATTTGCCATTTAAAAGGCTTGTGACAATAAATAGACCATAGTGGCGAGCTGAACGTAACAGCCATGTGTGGGGGAGGAAAAAGAAGACAAAATAATAAAGCTGAGAACTAGGCAGTGGGTATTCACAGCAGGAAAGTTCCCAGCGTATCAGTGTATTTGCAGGCTTGCGTGTGTGTTTCTCTCTGCACGCCTGTGGTGCAAGACGCTTGCAGTGTTAGCTGCTTCAGAGACCTGGTGTTTGGAGACCAATTCTGAAGTGTGGCTTTGTGGGCTCCATGCATCCACGCATTTGTCCAGGGGAACAGAATATTAAGGCCTTAAAGTAGAACATAATATATGTGTGCTTGGTTTACATGGCAGTGGCTTGTTGGAGGTCTCTGCCATGAGCTGGCTGGGCCAAGCCTCACATCTTCAGCAAGGATTTGCAACCCTGACCCAGTCCCACAGCTCTCCCTTCCATTGTGTACTGCTCTGGTATCTACAGGGCTTGCAGAAGCCATCTCTTTTTGTCCCTCAAAAGTCCCTGTTGGGAGGAGGTACGGGCTCGGTGCGTTGAGCAGAGGTGGGAGGAACATACATAATCCTTCCTCTGGTCCCACAGGGCTTGGTCAGAAAACTGAGCCCAGGCTCTGGAGTGCAGGAGATCCCCGTGGTCCTACAGCTGGTGGGTGGCTGGCTGGGGCTGCTCGGAGCCAGAGCTGGGCGGGAGCTTTGTACGCAGCGCTACAGGTCCTGCCACGTGTGCGGCAGACATGGGCAAAAGCTAAATTCTGCTTGACTTTAAAATAATAAAAATAATAAGAAAAATGTGCAGATAACTTGTGTCATTAGAAGTTAATTGGAGAAATGTGGGTAATATTACACCCACAGCTCTGGATGCTAAGTGATACTAAAGCAGCTGTTTCACTCGGGGGACACACAGAAGAGGACTAAGAACTGATTAGTTAAAGAGAAATAATAATAAGTTTAGTATAAATTGCTATCAAAAATGAATTTGTTGCAAATGTGTATTTTGCTTGATTGCCTTTGATACGTGCATACTTGTTAGGGAAGGGAGAAGGAGTTGTCTGCAAGGAATTAGGGAAGTGGCACGGCAGGGGAATTAGCCTCTGTTAGATGCCAGCCCTAACGGCTCCAGCTCCCTTTTGGTAGAAGCCCTCGCCCCACATCTGGCCACCAACTCTGTCCCCTGCTTTTCATTAGTGCTCCAGCCTAAGTTGCTAGAAAGAGTTGAGTGCATAATGCATGCTCTGCCCTTCCTCGGGCTGGAGCAGGGTTTAATCCAAACACAAAAAACATTTATAGCTGCCTGAAACTGCTTTTTTTCCCCTCTCTTGTTTTTCTTTTTCATTATTTTTTTTTTCCCCCTCCTTTGAGCACTCTGTCTTTTGAGAGGTGTGCCATGCAAAGGGAAAAGCAAAAGGTGGGCGGCTAACAAGCGTGCTGGGAAAGTCAGAGCAAGTAGAGACGCGACATAGGAGGCACTGCCTTCATTTTCCCCTGTTTTTGCAGTGCCTGGCTGGGCCTGCCCTGGGTGAGAGACAGATTTGTTGACTCTGCAGCATGGGAAAGAGCCGACAACAGATTTACTACGGAGATGACTTAGCAACCCCCTCTAAGTGTTATGAAAAGAGTTGAAAATGTTTATATTGGCCCCTCCGATGTACAATAAATTGTTATCCGAAACAATTGAGAATAAAGAAGGGAAAAGTCATAATTGCCTCTCAGGAAATGCAAGGGCTGTTTCGGCGCGCAGGAGCGGGAGGGCGTTGGGTTTCATTGACTTGGTCTGGCTGGAAAGCAGCCTGCCCCACAGGAAGGCCGCGCATTCCTGTCCTCTCGGTGAACCTGCCTGAAAGGAATACAGGAGTTATTGGGTAATCAAGGCTTGTCAGCACCTTGGTTATGCAGCGTGGTTCAATCCGATAATGTGAATGGAACCTGTAATAGCGCTGATGAAAAGCACGCCAGTTTGAAAGGGGCCTTGAATGATTTTTTTGTTCATTTTCTGTTTACATGTAACGCGTTATTGATGTTGTTGCCTTCTAATGCGCCTGCTTGTTTCATAGAAAAACTGGGAATTATTCATTATTTTTAAAGAAGAGGGAGAGAGAAAGGGAGAGGAAGGAGGAGTGAAAGAAAGAACCCTGTTACGTGGAGAAAATTGCATTCGAATGCTGCGACTGAAACATATTGATTTTCTGGCACAGACTTTTTAGATTAAAAATGCCAATACTAAATCCTTTCATGACCTATAGTTCATATGAAGTTCACATGTCATTTACTATTATTCTGGAAAAAGCAGAATCTTTAATGAAAACATAGTTTGAAGGAATGTCCTGCCATCCTGGCATTTGCATGTGATTGTAGTAAGACTTGAATAAGAGCTAAACATGCTACCAAAGCGGAGGTTTAGGGTGGGTTTTGTAAATTGAAGTCCATTTATCTTTTTTAATTGCTCGCTTGTCTTTACCCTCATCTCGAGCTTTATCTCTCCTTTCTTTTCCTTTGTTTTTCTTTATTTTACTCATTCTTTGTGTTACGATAGGAGGCCAAAGAAACTCATTTTTCCCACTGCTAAGCACAAGGATCTTGCTTCAGATTTTATGGCATTCAGGGGATCAATGAGTCAAAATGCTATTTTGATCTGCAGTACAGCAAACATTTCTCGTATAAATTCCCAGAGATGACCCGGACTTCTCCAACTGTTTTTACCCCTTCTTAATAGAGACTTTAAAGGTACTGATGCCGTGCTAGCGTCAGATTGGAAAATTTAAGGCCACATTCCTGGCTCAGGTGATTTCAAACTGCTGGCTATTTCCTGCTGCTCACAGGGCTGAATTTCACTGCAGTTTCTTTCAAGAGGACCTTTGTATTTGCGAGGGGGAGACATGGCAATAGGAAGGTCCTGCCTATCTGCTGGCTTCAGCAAGGCTGCGGGAGGGATGTGTTCATCTCGCTGTGCTGCCCCGACGTTTTGGCTCACGCGGGCTGGTCTGCATTATACCTAATGTTTGCTTCCAGAGGGGAATGCGCCTTCACAGAGGGGCTCTTTCTTCTGCATTTTATCCTGAAACCTCACAACCCTCTATCGCCTGCGGCTGTAGTCACTCAAACGAGCATGGGAGTGCATATTTATCATCACGGCTTCAGTGCGGTATAGGTCTGACTCAGGAAAGCAATCGAGCCCTTCCTTATTTAAAAAGGGGGCAGAGGAAATCTGTGTGATAAACGTATTTGCTTTTCCACAGGTTTGTTTGCCAGCCAGGCTGCCAGGAAGTGGCTGTTGGAATTCAACCGGCCGCCGACGGCTTCACTGGGGAGGAGGGCCTCAGCGCCCCGAGGGCTGGCGGGAGGTGGCCTCTGGGGGAGAGAGAGGGAGAGAGCCGCCTCGCTCGCCGCCTCGCCCCGACCTTCCTTCACAGGCTGGCATGACGGCAAGGGTCCACGTTGGGGCCTGCCGGGGAAGGGAAGGCTGGCCTGTTCACTGTGGGTAGTTCACTCTAGCCGGGAAACCTTGTCCCCATGCAGGGAAGGGGCAGCACCCGGGTGTCCTGGGAGTAGACAGGGCTGTCCAGGCGTTGCAACTTACAGGCTTGACTTTTGAAAGACTTAATACCTTAGGAGCTTGTCTCTGTTTTAAAATATACAATATCTTATGCATAATCAAGATCGGTACTTGCCATTAGCGAGCACTCTGTCTCACTGAAGTTTGATTTGTTTTTATTCAGTTGAAACTGGGAGCTCTTTCTTGGTACCAGCTGCGCCGAAGTGGCCCAGGGAGAGCGTGGCTGCCTTCGTGTGCCTGGCTGTGGGCAGGCTCCTCTCCTGTTTGCCATCAGCATTATGCTGGAGATCCGTGACAGCAGTGGGGTGGTGCCTGCGTGGCACGAGGTACGGCTGGGGGGGTGCGAGGCAGGCCCTTACCGGGCGGCACGCTCTCATCTAGCATGCCG
Organism: Cariama cristata; assembly: GCF_000690535.1. Lineage (NCBI taxonomy): Eukaryota > Metazoa > Chordata > Aves > Cariamiformes > Cariamidae > Cariama > Cariama cristata. Next base: position 44,612 of record NW_009604249.1, on the reverse strand, counting down.
TGGTGGTGGCCACCAGGTAGCTGAACCATCCCAGCCTTGGTCAGTGTGGGCAACCCTCACCCCCAAGTACAACACACACTTTGTCTGCCTTTGGTCAAAGCGTGCCAGATGATCTGGTTTTGTCACTGTTGCTTTCATCTCCTCCTTCCATTTGTCCTCTTGGGAAAGACGGAGAAGGAGAGAGAGCCCCGCTTGATCAGTTTGCGCTCTGTGAACGTACCCAGTAACACAGCAAGGTTATTCTTGGCAGGACTCTTAAGTGGCTGGCATAACTTCCAAGGGATCAGAGGTCCTCGCTGTGCACCGCTCTTTATTTTGATACCGTACTTTGGAAAAAAAATTCCCCTATGGAGGTATTCAATACAGGAGGCTCGCTGACTGTAGTGCTGGCGGAGGGGCAGAGCACAGCCCAGGTCGTGGAGTGAACGGGAACAGAGGTTCATCTGCAGCTTGCCTCTCAGGCTCCATCCTGCTTCAGACAAAAATTTACAGTGACTTGGTTAGATACACACCTCTCACTTCTTTCTGTTCCTATATCACACGTGTGGGTGAACGTGAGACAGTCATAGGGAGCAACACAAGGCCAAAGCGGGCTGGGAGAGCGTCTGCCTTTCTCAGTTGCTTGTTACAGAGCTCTGCCAGACACCTGCGGTGTAAGGTTATCGCAGGGGTTTGCATTCTTCTCATGATATATACAGATTTTCAATGCTTGTTTATCAAAAAGAAAGTTATTTGTTCAACAATGGATGTTGTACAAAACATTTACTTTCTCTTCCAAAATATACAGAACTGGGTACATTGTTCCCTTCTTGGTGGCACCACAGCAGCTCTCCTCAGTCAGAGACTCCGGAATAAAAACAAACAGGTCATGTGGAATATCTCTCAGCCGACAGGAATTAGGAAGAACATTTAAACCAGAGCTGAGGTCTCTTGCATTCAGCACCCCCTTCACCACTATGACTCTTACACCATAAAGTAAAATATGGACACATCATTGGAAAAGCAAGCTTCTGCCTTACCTTGGTTCAGATACCCTTAATTTGCCTGAATATATTTAATGATTTTGAGCCAAAGCAAAATGTTACCTTGGATTTGTAACAAATAATCTGGACATTTTCTGTTGCTTATGTAAAGGCTCATGAAAGGTGCTGGGACGGCAGCTGGAGATTGAAGTCTGCGTAGGTGCAGGGCAGGCAGCAGCAGCGCACCTTGGGCAGCACTGGTCTGCCTGTCGACCTCCAGCTGGACCGGCACGATTACTTTTAGAAACTGCCCAAGGAGCTACACTCAATGTCCAGCCTTAATATTTGGCCTCTATGGGGAGAAAAAAAAACCCAGACACTGAGGAAATAAAGTGATGTAAATAGATAAAGCCCATAGAACAGCTGGAAAAGGCAACATCCAGTGTACATATCTGCAGAGCCAGCTAATACACCCCTTAGGAAATTAATTAAGAAATGTAAGTTAATAGTAATTATTTTGGAAATACCACAGAAAAATCAAGGATAATAGAGAATTAATAGTAATAGATAAAAGCAGCTACTCTGGTGGCAGTGAGCATTTAGTTTCTAAGTGTAATTTCTGTTCATGGGAAGAAAAAAAACAGGCCATAAACCCAGGAAAATATCTTGGGGATAACGGAATTTATGCAGGAAGCAACATGGTTTTATAAATACAAAGCAGCATGTGTGAAATTTGGGCATGACGTACATCAGTTCTTCATGCAGATGATGTCTGATGGCCCTCGGTGCCCTTTCTCCTCCGCACCAGGCTGGCAGCAGGCATCTTCAGGAATCCCAATGGTTTGAAGTGCTGGGTCCTCCCTGTAAAAAAATAATCGCTTGCTTTAGCATGTGGTTGCTTTTAATACTTGGCAGAGCACTAATTCTGAAAAATACTGAACTGTGTTCACAAACGTTTGAGATTTGCTTCTTGGTCTGGGGCCAAAAAGTTACCAATGGCCTTTAAGACTGTGCGGAGACATTGCGTCTGGAGGAGACAGGCAGTTTTCCCCCTTTGTCGTCGCTGAGCCTGAGGCTGAAAGAGCAGCAGAAAAATCTGGGCACGTTATGGAAAATTTACCAAAACTGTTAGAAACGGTTGGAGGGAGTCCGAATGGCAATCAAGGGATCCAAACAGGTTAACCAGACCGCTAGCAAGGGAGAGCACTATTTAAGAACATAAGTAGGATGTAACACACTAGGAAAATATAGGAAATTTTCACATATTGGGAAGATAATATAACCGGTAGTAATAGGGTAATAATATGTTAATAGACACTGGTTTGTAAGCATAGCGTCCCCTCCCTGATACATAGGGCACGTTAAACTATCTGAAATATAGGGAGGAGGTTCTGATTTTCCTCTGTTGCTTGTTTGTTCCAGGACAGTTATCATCCTCCCTAAATTTTATTTAAAGTTCACAGCAGTCTATGCAGCTAGTGCAGTTTTAGGTTAAGCATATTTTATCCATAATTGCTATATTTGGTTCTCAAGTTATTATTGCAGTTCCTTGGGGTACATTTAAATCCACCTTATTGTAATAGATTATGGAATATAGTGGCTAATGTGTCTAATGTAAAATAAATGACTATAATGATTTATGATCCAGCACTTCAGTTTTATTGAACATAAGGATCATTGTACTAAAATGGATGGTGTATTGCTGGTTTAGCATAAAATACTGAATAACATATTCAAGGAAATGAATGGATTGGCCAGTTCATAATATTCTGCCCCTTCAGCTGAGAGGTCTTTAATAAGCAAGAGTGTCATTACACTTGAAAATGTATGTGTAGGTAATCCATTATCTAGAACAGTGACAGTGATCGGATGAAGCCCTTATTAAAGAAGAGCCCTCCTTACAGGGGAATAGAGAGTACTTCCCTGCCTGCGGGCGACTGCGTGTGTGTCTGTGTGTTTCTGGTTTTGTTACAGCAGTTAAAGCAGTACTTGGTGTCACTGAATTTAAAAGTGTCCATATATTTGAAGATAATTTTGGGGTGGGTGTTACAAGGTGGCTTTAAAGGTGGAAAGCAACGTCACTAGGCTGTGGTTTGCACAGGCTCACACTGAAGTGCATCTTTGCTGGTCCTTATTACTGTGTGTACCTATAGGATACATTTTTCAGCTCTGCGTTTTTATCTCATTGGAAGACCAATATAAATTACACCTTTGCGTGCACCTTGCGTCTGTTTACGTCCAGGTTTGGCAGTGTAGTCTCCTACTAAATGTCAAGAAGATCGATGAACGTCGTAAGGGGTGATACTACTGGGAGTATTACTGTGAGTGGGTGTCCAGCCTGCCTCCGTGTCACCAGCACCGCTTGCTTTTGGACAGTCACAGCTAGCAGTGTCCTGGCTTAAACCCTTGATTTCCTGGGGCTTAGCCTCAACTCTTTAGCTCTTTGACCTCGAAAAGTAAGAAGGGAAAATTAATAGGAGTCATAACACGGACAGAATACTTGAAATTTTATCTGATTCAAGCATGTCTCTAAAAATAAGGAAACAAAGCTAAAAATCTGGAAAAAAAAAAAAACCAAAGAATAGAGATGCTGTTCATATTCAAAGGAAACTGTTAAAGGAACATAGATGATTGGATGTCTAAGTATTTTTACATTTTCCCACAATCAAAATAGGACAGCAGGTTATAAAAGACCAGCTAGCAGCAGTTTACTTGTAATAATTTGTAGTAAAAATCACATTTTGTTACATATTGGAGAGAGGAAAAAGTAATGCATTTTGGGGATGTTATCCTGGAATAACTCCACATCCATTTTTTTAATAGTGCTTGGATAAAGCTGAAGACAGAAACCGTTAAAAAGGCATATTTGCATTCATTATACCCATGGTCAAAGTGAATGAAGAACTCCTCTTCATATATTTACAGCTTAAAGTATTAAGATAAACATGCTCAAAGTACAATAGTTCTGCCACAGCACTTGCAGACAAATCATCTCCCCATCTAAACGAGATCTCACCAGCATTTTGAGTGGGAAGGAGTTTGATGCGGTTTTGCCATCTACTACTAGCTTTTCCTGTTAGTGAGCACATCCTTTGGCAGGCGTGCAGGGAGACTTTTAAAACAATTCAAAATTACTTTGGCAAAAGCTGAAACACCTACAGTTGCAAAAACACGTATTCAAAATTTTTATGTATCTAAAACTGTTCAGGCTGGCTTTGATATGGAATTGGACGCTGTTTTATAGCCCAGCCATTTCAAGTTTTTCATTTCTTATATCTCAGTTTTATAAGTAGATCAGTTGTACCAGCACACTCAGAAAATCCTAAACTAGCTGCAGTTTTGCTTCTAATGGAAGCAGAAATTGTATCGATAGCTGCAGTGGGCTGCTCTCCTGCTGCGGTGCAGGAGGGTTTGAAAGTCCTGCCTCCCTCTACTCTTTGGGGCTTTTAATTATTCGTATGGTTTTGGTGGTAGTAACAAAGAAGTGATCCTACTTTTTACTGAAGGCTGCTATCAAAGTTTCCTTGCTGCCTTAAGCTTACAGACCGTAAAGGTGTATGTTTTGAACAAGAAAAGTAGTTGGAGAGCATGTTGACTCCTCACTGTCTCTGAGCTTAAGGGTCTTCTCAGTATCAGAGCAGTATGATAACGTGTGCAGCTCTGTTTTAGTGGCCTGGTAGTCTTGAGTTAGAGGTACCTAACAGCTCTTCAGGCTAAGTGTATTGGAGCGGTGTCACACTGCCTGCTTGCACGTAGTTGTGTCGCAGCTCAGATCCCCAGCGGGGTGACGAGGCGTCCCGCTTGCTGGCCTCGCGGTCTGTTACAGCTGCTCTTGCCGCGTGGTGACATCCGCAACGTAGTGACGGAAGCCACGTCAGCTGAGGCAGGATGCTGCCCAGAGCTGCTGCCACGCTGGCTGTGCCCCTGCTCGTTCCTGGGATGAGACCCGTGAGCACGAGCAAGGTGGCAGTGCTGGGACGTGGCTGGCTGCAGGGAAGGTGGGACCTGACCACGAGCCCCAGCTTATCCCCTTTTTCCTCCCCATGTTTAAGCACAGGCCCGTCCCGTGGCGAGAGCGCAGATGTGCTTTATCGCATACCCCCACATGCAATCCCACGGCACCCTGCCCATCGCTGTGACCCATCATGGAGAGGAATAGCTCAGGCTCTGAAGCCAAATTATGACTCTCTCTGTTCCTGAAAGCCCTTTGAATCTTTCCTCTGCCTTGGACATCTGGTTTTCACATCATGGTTACTTCAGCCCATAAGCTTCCACAAGAATTTTAAATAAAGTATCACTACTAACCAGATCCGCAGGGGAAAGCAGTAGCTTTGCTCACAAACGGGCACATTGTTGAGGCTGGAGAAAAAGGAGTTTCTTTGATTCACATTGAGTTACATCACTGAGCACCAGCCAAATGACGGAGAATAGTGTGAGCTGTTATAGGAACAAGTTTATGTGCTGCAAATGCAGGAAACGTCATTGCTAATGGTGCACGTCTGATGTATGTTCAGGCCTTGGCTGTAGCATTGCAGGAGTAGGAGGTGGGCCAAGTGATGCCCTGAGAGCTGTAGGCATCACACCGCAGGAAGGTGGGGGTGGCCCTCAGGCACAGCCTGCAGGTCTCGATGGGTCAACAAGAACCTTTCCTGCACTTCTGCGAAGGCACGTGTGGATGTCTGTATGTATCTCACCCAGTTTTAGACACCTCTAAGATTTATACGCTAACTCGTTACTGTAAGCCCCTTTGACAGGCACTGAACAAGCACTTCCAGCGTGCTTGATCTACCTTAGGTGCCTGTCTAGGCAGGGTGATACCGAGGTACCCTTACAAATACCGACTTGATGTAAAAGGAGTTTTGACTGACTAGCTCAGAACTAGACATCTAACTTCTAGATGCCAAGGTTAGGCCAGATGACTTCTCTCGTTTTAGCTCTCTTGGTGCTTATTTGCGTGTATCTTGCAAATCTTGGTAAATGCGTGTAGAATAAATTAAAAGGTCTGTAACTGCCTCTGCACATTCTTACAATTTTAAAATCGTAATGAGATCCTGCCATAGGAAAATTGTGTTCAATCCCTGCTTAGTGAAGATTGGTGACAGCCTAAGCATATTTATATCTCTAGATACATATATAGATGTGCATATCTAACTAAAAAATACCGTGTCTTTACATCTTTGTAACAAAATTTTCCTGTTAGCGTGATTTGTTGAATACATTCTACATTTACTCTTCTGGATCAGTATAATGAAAAAAATATACATAAAGAAACAGACATTTTCTTTTCTGATACAGGAGAAATTTTAGGGCCTCAAGATTTGTCAAAGGGTAAGGATCATCCTCCTATATCTGAACATGGTTACAGTACTTAGATGTAGAATACCCCATAACAGAAAGACTTTTATATTGTGTGGAATCAGCATAAAATAATGAACATACATGTAGTGTCTTATTGTTTGCATTAAATACAAGATCATTTCTTTAAGATGGATCCTTATGAAACAGTGGTGTGTACAGCCAGGCTTTCTGAAATTGAGCAACACTTATCCACAGGTTTGTCTGGTCTGCCTGCAGCTGGTGCTGCCAGCACCCACCGTGGCCTCCCCTCTCCCCCAGCACTGACCATGTGCCACTGAGAACCACCTTCCCTCTTTAGTTTCTATGAAAGGGATAACACCGATCTCAGTACCTCGTCCTGGTAGCGCTCCTGCTCCGGCAGCCGTCGACCATGGAGGGACAGCCCGGCAGGGAGCCGCAAGGCCATGTTGCTGACCCAAAGTCAGCCCCCACCCTGCTTTCTGCTGTCAGTAGAGGCACTTGCCGATACTCTAATTATTTAAGTGACAACTTCACAATATCAACAAGATCTTGCGAGGTTACACACAACAATTTCCCAAATCCTCCCACTCAGCGTTTGCTATGCTTTTTGCTTTTGCATTGGTCCGAGAGGAAACCTTTGCAAATGCATTTCCCACCGTGTTCAGAGGAGGTGAGTTAAAACCAGCACAACCTAGCATGCATAGTTAAAAATCCCTCGCAGGTTCACAGTGCAAATGAGAGCTTCGTCGCTCCTTATTACTTCCCTTGTCTGTGTGGCTTTATTTGAGGCTGCTGGGATGTTCACCTTGGTTTACGAATGTAAAACCCAGCCAGCTCTTTTCCAGGCTGTGGAGCCCTGTGTGGAGATGGAGTTAAACAGTTTCACATTCCTGAAGAGAACAGGAATGTTTCCACAGTGGAATCTGCTCTGTGTGAATTACAGGAGTTTATTTTTTCAGGATGAACTCCTCGGGCAGTTTTTTTTGTTCGCTTGTTTTTTTTAAAGAGGTAATGATATGCCATGAAAATATCTACTGTAGTAACTAACCGTGTTGTTATTAAAGCTTGATTGAGAAAATTCAGATTTAAAAGTCCATCAGTTATTGAGGAGGGACAGCAACGAACATCTTGTGGTGTTTTCTTGTTCTCGTTTCTGTGCATAGGGTTGGCTACGGTAAGCCCACGCAGTTTTGCCGTGTGCTGGTTGCTGTCAGGCATTTACTGTAGGCATTTCCCAGCGGACGCGGAGCAGAGGAGCGGGGAGCGATGGTGCTGCGTGGGGCGAGCGGCAACGCCTGCGCAGGAGCTCGGGCAGACCGGGGAAACGTGCTCCTGCTCCTTTCAGGAGTGGCACAGGCACATTTTACCTCGTGTGCTGCAGCTCGTAGTTGAGAGAGAATAATTACGACCTCGGTTAATCGTTTTTCCCTATATTAGTGTTGCTTTTGGGTTCTCGTGAAAGTGTGTGTGTATTGGGGACACCACCTACGGAGACTGCCTGTCAGACAGAAGAGGAGCCCAGGGCACATCTCTGCCCAAACGCTGCTGTTACTGGGGCTCTGCCAGCGAGGAGATGCTGTGTCACTCAGGTTCCTGAAATGCTTTTTCCAAACAAGGTTTATCTGGGATTTAAAAATAGGACAGAAAGCACGACGTGAAGCTAAATATGAATTTTGTTGCTTTTCTGGCAATGAGGCCAAGGAAATAGAGCGAGTTGTACTATTCCATCATGCAACATTAGCTTTGTGTCACGTGGCTGTACACGGAGGGGATTTTTATTATCTTTTCATTTGAGCTGTTCGGGTAGGATTGAGTTTTGCCCTCAGACAAGTTCTTCAGGCTCCCCATGGGTGCCAGCAGGAGGTTTGTGTGCTCATCCATGGGCAGAAATCACTTATAGCTCCTGAGCTTCCACACACGGACACGTTCTGGTGAGGTCCCCCCAGTTGCCATGCATCGCTCAAGCCACGGGGACTGGCCTTGTCTCACAGCACCTTTTGTAGTCGTTACATCAGAGGAGTTACCAGCCTCCTCTCTACCACCAGTTACACACAGATAGATACCAAAGAGCAGCTGATGGGGTAACCTTTTGTCCTGGGTAAATGGTTTATAGTCTGAAACTGCGCCAGGGGAAGTTCAGGCTAGAAATGAGGAGGCTTTTCTTCCCAGAAAGGATCGTTAGGCATTGGAATGGGCTGCCCAGGGAGGTGGTGGAGTCACCATCCCTGGAGGTGTTAAGAAAAGACTGGACGTGGCACTTAATGCCATGGCCTTTTGTTAGGGCAAAGGTTGGACTCGGTGATCCCAGAGGTCTCTTCCAACCAAACCAATTCTGTGTTCATGTAGTCGTGTTGAGGTACCATGTGGGTCAACATGTGCTCAGAAGTGGTATTAATCTGATGCATGCCACTGATGTCAGGGGGATGAGTGGTCCCTTGGAAACGCCTCAAGTCCCTTGGTGAAAGAAGCTGGAAACTTGTTCGTGGTACCAGCTCCGTTTCAGGAGGCTTGGATCACCCGCGGGCGGACTTTCTCCTTTCGGATAGGATTGCCAGACAACTGGGAGGTGAGAAGGGTAGGACAAGACAAAAAAACAGCAGCAGTACATGTGAGCCAGGAACTACTATGAACTTGTGCAAGAAGTGGTACGCTGTTCTCTGTCAGGGATGGCAAAGATGACAACAGCTCTGGGCCACAGAGCCAACTTCCGAGCTCATCTAGGCAGTACAGGCGCTTTGTAGATGTTTCATCTCCTTTTCTGCTCGGGGAGGAGTATAGGAGAGTTGCCTTGACCTTCTCCTGAAAGAAGTACAATCTTTGAAGGAAATAAGCTTAAATAAACTTTAAAAGGAATGCAGGAAGTCTTTCTTTAGGGATTCGTGTATCACATGTGGCACTACCCCCTGTATGTCACTGGTATGCTGCAGCTAAGGACTTTCTATGCTGTCTCTTTAACCAGACCAATATACTGCTTACACTGACAGAAAAAGTGAGTTCTATTCTCTATGATCATCTCTTCCACATTAAACTTAATATGCATTTCAAGGCAATGGCAGAAAAAGTGGAGTTGTAAGCTACACCCTCTGTCTGGTTTTAGTTTTATACATCCAGGCAGTGACATGAACTATTCTAGATACACAAAAATAAAATCAATGAATTGCACAGGATGTGTGAGACAAGCTTTGATGTACAGAGGCAACATAATATGAACATTTGATTTTGCTGCATTATACAGTAAAACACACTATCTTAATCAGAAACCTTAATCAAAAGGCTCGTAGTGAGTATTAGCTCCTATTCCAGAGTAGCAAATGCTTTACGTTTCACCATAGAAGCAAATGGTCCATAGAAGCAAAATTTTTTTTATATACTGTATCTTCACTGGGTTAGGTTGTTTTATATGTGTAACGTGGTAGCAGACTGTTTTGTAAATGCACTATCTAGAGATAGTGATTTTTATTTTTTATTTTTTTAAAAGAAGAAATTATGAGTGCTCAGCACTTTCCATGCTTTAAAACAGGAACAATTGGAATTTTATGCAGGAGAGGACTGGAAGTGCGTAGTGCAACAGGGGAAGGGGCGTCACCTGGAAGCCAACGCGGAGAGGGGAGGCTGAGAGACCCTGGCATGTTTAGTCTAGTGAAGCTCAGGCTGAACAGTGATACGGTGTGTGCTAAGTACACCAGAGGGGAAGGCTGCTGGAGGGGAAAGGAGTTAGTTAAACCTAGAGAACAGTGTTTGTACAAGAGCGAATACTGGGAATGCACAGGTCAGAAAATGAATGCAGTTCATAGAGGAAAGGGAGCCTTTCCTGACCAGTACAGGAGGGAGGCTCCAGAGCAGCCTCCCCAAATCAGCTGCAGGGACATAAGGTTTTGTCCTTTGTGTTTTGCAAATGGACTTTAATAACATGATTTTCTTGCAAAGATGCTGATTGCAGTCTGTAATCTGGCATGTCTTCGATCGTTCTGCAAATCCTTTGCAGATTCACTGGATTATGGCGCACACGGAGGTATAGGTTATCTTCTCTTAAGGCTTAAAGTTCAGGGAAAGGAGCCAAGTCATCGGCATGTGCCATTTTTGAGGAATATGCTAGTCTTTCCTCCACAAGTAGTTTTTGCCTTTTGGGAGGAGGAAGCGCAGATGGCGGGGGCTGGACGGCGGGAGATGCCTTCTGCTCATTGCCAATAACAAAGCAGCGTAGGAGAGGGCATCTGCGTGTTGTGTGCACGTTTGTGTGCCAGTGATGGACGTGTCCTATTGCTACCACATTTCTGGTGAGAGCTTGTGCTGCTTCATGGCTTTTGGCTGGTTCTTCTCCAGTGGGGTACACACAGCATGGAAACGCTTCTAAAGCTGGTAAGAGCAAACGATGCTCCTTAACCGTTTGTGTGGCACAAGGGCCGTTCCTGAAGGCATGACTGGTCCATTGCGGTGTGCCGTTGTTTCCCAGTGACATGTGGGCACATCCAGGTGTACTCATTAATATCCTCCTCTTCACATCTCCATGTAATTTTTCTGAACTGAACTAAACTGAATGGCCTGAATTATTCCACTTGTTACCTAAAGGTTAATGTTTGTATTGTGATGATGGAAGTATTTAGTTTTTATTTCCCCTTGGTACCACAGGCTGTTCGGGGAGAGAGAAAAAGACCACTTAGGTCTTATTAAATCACTCATGGATCTGGTGTTAGCATGTCTTGCCAAGAGCCCTCCTGTGTATCACAGCATTCCCAGGACCGTAAGCAGAAGAAAGCACTATAAAGTACTGTGTCCAAATGGTCTGACACAAACTGCAAATGCAGGGATGCATGGAAGATGAAAGAAGCATTTTGACAGATGTAGCACCAGAAGTTCTCAGTTTGTAGGTATAAAAATCTCACTTTAAAAAATAAAAAGTGTGCTCAATAATATTGGTTATGGAGCCAGCCCACTCATGCAAATAGAAATATGGTCTTTAGTATAAACAAAGAAGCCATCAAGGATCTTTCTGTGTTGCACTGTGGCGTAATGCTCAGGCTCTGCAGTAAATCCCTCTTTTGGTGCATGTTTCTATCAGCAGAAAGTGCTGCAGGGCATTTGGCTTCGTCACTGTGGGCTAAGGAGTGTCTCCGTTCCCTTGACCAGGTGAATAACACCGAGTTTTTAGAGGGAACTGGAGCTTCTTATTTCAGACGTAGGGTGAACATCTAGAGATGGGCTACAGAGAGCAGAGACAGAAAGAAAGGAGATGTGAAGTCCTGCAGAATGAAAGAGATGTAACGTGCCAGGTACCACTGCGCTTGCTGTGCCATCTCTTATCGCGAGGGCTACGTTTACTGTGTATGTGATGAGAATATAGGAGTTAGGGGACGTTGTACTATATTGATTTCTATCGCATATGCCACAAATATGGGATAAAAAATTTAGGCCATGGCATTTCTACCCAAATGTTGCATACATTCGAGGTATTTGTATCATTTCCTAAAAGGCAGGGGTAATAAATAGCTTCTTAAATGCACAATAACACTGAGGCAATCTGAATGACATAAAAGTAATAAGCAACGACGTGTAGGGGTAAAACACTAACCATGTTTGTTCTCAGCCATATCTGTGGAGACTGTATTGCAATTTTCAAAGCAGGCAGACAGCTACCAACATTTTTCTTCAAAAGGGCAGAATTTGACTTTTACCCTTTACGAGGGCATTGAGTCGCCTGTCTGAGGAATCTTCATTTTGCCTGCAATCAGAAGGAGCACTGTGTGGACTAATGTTGATGTCATTTCTTGGCTGAAGCTTGTTCTGTCTAAAATATCAGGGCCCAGACATCTTTATAGCAGCAGAGAGAGTGAAAATACCTAGTTGTGTTTATAACCTCTCAACTGTATTCACACTTCGGATGCCAGTTTTTACAAATAATTTCTAGATACTACAAGAAAAACGTACTGTGTAAAGGTCAAACACTGAACAAAGCCTGTTTGGCATCATATGCGTGATTCCATACATTTACATGTATGGTGACCCAAATTTAACCTTGACCAATGATAGTAAAGCACTTGCACAAGGATTGCCTTTGACATGGTATTTCGTAGATCATTACAGCCTATGGGAGCTGCTAATTATCTGTGGATAGCCAGAAAGGTAATACCTGTAATTTCCTTATCACCCCAGGCTGTCTAGTCACAGTTGCAGTGGGTTTGTGTGGGATGCCAGTGTTGTGCAACGTGGGTAAACTCTACAGTGACAAATGACTTCGAGCCATTTTCAAGGTGACATTTTGATCAGGGAGCTTGTGCCAAGTGTTTTCTATTAAGCATTTCATTTCACTGCATGGTTAATCAGCAAAAGATTCTTCCAAAAATCCATTATGTCATATGTCATATGTAATATGTCAGGACCATTTCTCCTTGCTTAAAATGAAGGAGGTGCCATGAATGCTTGAAAAAATAACAAATCCTATTTCTGCTTAAAAGTGAAAAAATAAAACAGACATGTAGCTTTGCTTTTGACCTTGTTTAAAAGCTACCTAGATGAGAAACCCAAAATGTAAAGGTTTGCACAGCTTGACATATTATTCATTATGCAAATACTTTCAAAAGCAATGGTAGCCTGTGTAGTATTACAATATTTGATAAAATCAGTACTAACTATGTGTGTCTTTTGAAGCTGTAATAAGTCTGGGTCATTTTGTATGACTGCAAAGACCTTTTGGAATATAGATGAAATCCCCAGCATGTTTTCCTTTCTTAGCAAACCCTTTTCTACATCTAGAAGGCTCAAGTACTAAGACGACCTGCAAGCTTGTATCGGAATTGGTCTTTCTTTTCCCTTTCTGTAAATGAGAAATGAGTTTTATATATGCTCGCCAAAAATGCACTTTTCTTTCAAGTCAGTGTCAGCATAGATACGGTTTTAAATGTGCTTGAGACTTGTTCTTGACTAGTTGATTCTGACAGGGCTACACATGTATCTTGTTTACTTAAGGCAGGAGGTAGGCTGAAACTTTGGTTTCCTCTTACTGACCATCACAGTAAGATGTCTAAATAGTTTCCAACTTGCTAGCTTTTAGCTCAGGCTAAACTCCTTTGAAATCTTCAAGAACTGCACAGTCCATAGATTGATTTACAATGCTCTGTTCTTCTGGTTTGAATCCATTAACTATTGAAGTAACAAACAGCTGGACGGGCTGGCAAAGCGCCCTTGTGCAATGGGGACACAAAATACTCTGTCTTTAAGCCTCATCCGTCCTGCTGTGTGGTAATTGCCCTAGAGGGCAAAAGGAGCTTATGTCTCTTCTGTCTCAGGAAATCCCATGTACCAAGTAGGTACCCTGCAGTTTTCTGAGACTCTCAATTCATCGTACCAAAATAACTTTATAATGTGTTTTGGTGCCCAAAGGAAAGAAGTGAAACAACCTTACCACAACAGTTGGCACAGAAGATCAACTCAATATCCCCTTTGGCTTTGACATCAGCGTTGTTAGCAGAACCAAAGCTAACATGACCTCTGATGTCAAAGGCAGTGCCAGCACTTCAAGGCAGTGGAGCTGAACACAAAAGAGGTGTATTCTCAGTTTCAAGGCAGAAGCTCAGAAGGACCATCACAGTCTTCCCATAAGGGCTCTGGTGAGACTCAGACAGACATTAAGAGGGAAAACTGATAGCTTCCACATGTCGGTGACAGACCTGCAAATAGACTGTGACATACTCTGCTGGCTTAAACCCTATCCTTTCCAAAGATTATTGGCATCAGTGCTGGCCTTGAGAGAAGACACCTGGACAGAATGAGTTGCTTCTCAACAGTAGTCCAGCCTTGCTGCTGAAGCACATTATGCTTTAAACCCATTGCTGGGAGGTGTCTGCTCTCCTTTACATTCTTCAAGTCTCACCTTTTCCCCATGGTCTCATGGCAGTCATTGCCTGCGAGATCTGTGAATGATGCAACCAAGAAACCCTTGAACTTCCACAGAGTGCAGTCGTGAGTGCAGAGTTGGTCAGGTCAACTGAGCAACACAGAAGCCACCCACATGTTGTGGATGTCACTGTGATCCTAATTCCAGAGATGAAGACCTGTATTCGCATGCTGCAGGAACTGCTGTCTACCAGAACAAATTCCCCTATCCATCCAGTTTTTCACTTGGACAGCTGAAAGTAGAAAATCAAGAAGTATGCAAATCCTTTGTACAAAGGATGTGATCCTAAAGATTTATTTTGATGGTCTTTGAACTAAGAATTATTTTCTGCATGAGAACCACTGGCGAATGATTTGAAACAGTTTTACAATCTCCTTCTGTGCCATGTGAACTCTTGTGAGACTTTGCATCTGTAGGGAGGAACTATTGCAGGGTTCCTTACTTTGCCCTGTGGGATGGGGTTTACCTTGACATCAAAGAAATGAGTGCTATGGATGATCATCATGGTCACTCCATCCATTTACATCATATCCAGCCCTTTTCCTCAGCCCTTGTCAGCGCTGGTTTTCGTTCAGTGGAGACTTTGGCGGTCAGAGCTCACTTTATAGCTGCTTCAGAAATACGAGGAAGAAACTGCTGCTTCTCAGTGTTTCTTCTTTCTGAAGAACCACCCCAGTTTGAAGAGGCTCAACTAGTGCATGGGATCTCTTATATGGGGTGGAAATGCTTTCCTGCGGCATCCTACCTCCCTCTGAAACCACTTTCTGTACTAGTCCCTGGAAATAGTCAGGGAAAAAGTCATACAGGGCCTGTGTCTTTGCTTTCTGGGGACATATACCATGTCAAACAGTATCCTCAGCTACAAATTCATAGTCAGATTTTGCTCCCTTTGCTTTGCAGTTGGAGAAGACAGCATTGCTGTCTCAGCGTCTCTGGTAATGGAGAATAAAGGCTAAGGGTAGAAGTCCTAGGGGCTGGTTGGTCTGGGGGCTTTGAAAAAGTAGAAACAAGTGAAAAACTTCAAAAACCCATTACAAAAATATGTAACTTATTCTTTCTTTATCAGTAGGAAAAAGCAGGCTGACCAGGTGTATTTATGCAGGCTGTATTTGTCGCAGATGGAGTCATGCACTTGTAAGAGAGAAGCAACAACATACTTTATTGCTGTAACACAATTCAATGGTAAATGCAACAGTGGTTTAACATGATTTAATGGCAAGGTACACTTGAGTATTTACTGCATACAGGACAGGGTCAGACAAAACAGCCAGGAGACCCTCCCATTGAGTAGTGAGGTTCAGAAAGGATCCCCTTGTGTTCTAAACCCCTTCTTAGAGGGGTGTTTAGGTGCAACTGGATCCAGACTTAGTCCCAGACTTGGTGTCTAAATGATTTGTGTCTAAAGGATTGTATGTGCACAGTCAATCCTTTCCATCACTTAGCTAAGATTTGAAAGTTTCAGTGTGCTTATTCCCAATTCACTTACCGAGTATCTGATGCAATAAGGAATCTTGCAACCTTGAGGAGTAATCTTGAGAGTTGTCCCTACTCCAGGAGACATCCTGGTGTGCAGCCCGCTGCCATGCAGGAGAGCTCAACGTGCTTGTTTGAGAGGCTTTGTAGACAGTGTGGGTAGAGCTGGTTTGAAGGAATTCAGAGGACAATCTGGGAGAGCCCAGATTAAGGTTGCAGCTGCTAATAAGGGACCTTATAGAAACCCTAAAGATTCATAGACATAGTGTCCAGAATTTCATTTTAGAAAAAATAAAATAGCAAAGTTTATCAGTTAAATGTCAGATAAAGGGAAGGAGGACAATGGCCAGGAGGGGAGGAAATCCAGTGGTGCTTTTTTTTTTGTGACAATTTTTCACCTAGCAACTAAAGTGCCTACAGCACATACCCTCTTGTTTTGCAAATGACACTAAAGGATGTGTTCATACTCTAATCATTTGTTTCCTCCTTATAAATCAGGGCACATTTATGTTTTCATCCTTTGATAAAACCATTACTGTAAATTTTTCACAAATACCCTTGCTGAGGTACCTTAATTGATGCAGGTGATAATACTGTCTGAGCCTGGCAGGGTGAATCAGAAATCTTACTGCAGTCTGCGGAAGTAAGTAGCAATTCACCTTCCTCCCTACTGGGCAGTAAGTAGGAAAACATACACTCACATCCACCAAAATGTTCTTTCCTTAATATCCTTGTCTCTGGTCTCGAGGATAAGATTTGTTTGTTTCCAAATCTGTTCCTGTGCTGCTCATAAAAACACTGTCAGAGCAGTATTTGTATGATACATTTGACAGGAACAAGTATTGGGCATACTTGATCCATCAAATCTGTGCAAGAGGCTGACTTGGGAAGTGCTCTGCCCTCAAAAGCCCTAATCGCTTTAGGGGATGCCAGAAAACCATTGGCAGTGTAGGCAGTTGTGTTTGAAGTTTAGGATGCCATTTCTGTAAGAAGAATGAGAGACAGGTTTCTCTAAGAAGAGAACGTGAGTGGTTGCCAAGAAGGTAAAATAAAAGAAAACGGGGAATTAAGGAGCTACTCTGTTTATATGATGATGGATTATTACTGCTTTTTCTGGCTATGAACAAGACTGTTTTCCTGAGTGTGGGGGAGAGTGGGGAGTGAGCAGTTTGACGGGGCAGTAAGATCACTCGATAGCAGAGAAGAGATTCTGAGCTAACTTTGCCAGACAAGGATGAAATAAGTAGGATGACTAGGTACAAAACTATTTTTTTTTTCTAGATCAGGTGTCAATGAACTAAAATTTCTGTATTTATAAGTCAACATAAAAGCGTAAGGACGTTTACTTGCATTGACCAATGCTTCTCACAAAATAGTGATGGGGGAAGGTGTGCAAGGAGCGTGCCACCAGGACAAGACTGTAGGTGTGAAGAGCACAGATGGATCTGTCAGTGCTAGTGTCCTTCCTTAGGGGAAAATATGATGTGCTTATCAAGTTATTGCTACGTATATTTCTTAATTACTGTGTGCTCATTTTATAGGCTGTTACTACTAACAATTTATGCAAGAATATCTTCAAAACTGTCAGTCTTTCAGACGTAAATTTTAAATTCAGTAAACTAGTTTTGATTTCTTTTAATTCTTTTAAAACAGTACTCAGATTGTTGAAAACATCTTTTATGATTCATGTGATTTATTTTTTTTTTATTCCATTGTGGTTTTTTCTTTCTCTTAGAAAAATGACACTGGCATTACTGTTGTTTTTAGCAATTGCTGGTGCTTTCCCACATGTCTGGAACTGATTTTGTTCTCCATGTTTTTAATGGAGCTGAAGTGAATGTGACTCTTTGTTTAGCTTACTTTTTGTGCCACGATATCGTTAGGTGTCTGAAAAATGTAGAGCTTCTGTGGCACTTCGCAAACATTGACTCACTGACTGTGCCCGGCTTTGCGGTGACTTTATTGTTGGGTTTTGCCTTCACCTGGCACTTAACTCAGGCTTGGTCCAACTGTGTTTCGGGACCTCTTGGCATCTGATAGAACCATGTGGCCCTGCTGCACACGTAACCAGCATCCTCACTAACATCATTACCCACGATTTTGGTCTCTGCTCTGTATCTGCTGCGTTCCCAATAGCTTCATCTCTGTGCGCAACACTCGGAGGGCCTCTGTTCCCACTCTGT
Organism: Cariama cristata; assembly: GCF_000690535.1. Taxonomy (NCBI): domain Eukaryota; kingdom Metazoa; phylum Chordata; class Aves; order Cariamiformes; family Cariamidae; genus Cariama; species Cariama cristata. The sequence continues at coordinate 26,784 of NW_009604249.1, read as the reverse complement.
GCCTCTCCACCCTTCCACCCTGCAACATACCTCTTGGATGACACAGTTTCATAAAATCACATTTAAAAATAGCACTGTGTTAATAAATACGTTTTATTAGGGGAAACACATTCAACCATGTGGAATTTGAAGCCCCGGTGCTTGCCAAACAACTGTTTTGCACTCATCTCCTTGGCACCAACATGCTAGGAGGAAGGCTGCCTTCTGCAGGTTGCTAGATGGTGTGCTGAGAGTGGACTGGGAGGGGGCTGACGTTACCGGTCCGGTAGCGTTTGCTGTGGCAGTCATTGAGCTCTGGACCTTTCTCGGTGACACATGCTGCTGTGCCTCTTCCCACGTCATCTTTCTCTCCTACTACTTCTTCTGTCATGCTTTCCACTGCCCCTCCCTTCCTTATGCGTCTCTGCTCCGTGGTCCTTTACCCATTCAAGCCTTTCTGTTGCTTGATCTTTGCTATGGCACTGCCTTCGATAACCTCAGTCTCTTTTTCCAGGACCTCTGCCTTCCAGTGACAGCTCCAGTGGGCACTGGTGGTTGGGTCTATCTGCCTTACGTCGGTATAGCCGCACAGCTGCCTTCACAGCTGTGTTTGGCAAGTGCCAGAAAAAAACCCTGCTATTTTTGTAGTAACAGCTGGAACTACAGAGGGCAAGCAGTGCCTTGTAATGCTCTAGTTCTTCCTGGTCCTGTTGGGGCTGCAACTGCGTGAGAGCTTCTGACCTGGATGGTTGTCTACCTGAAACAAACCCCCTTTTGAAACCTTGCTGGTGGTTATCCCAAGGGCTGTGGGCATGAGAGTCCTATCACGGGATGGCTTTTAGGGCGCTTTGCTGTCCTTCCAGCCTCAGCCCTTCTGGGCAATTCCTCTGGGGTACTGAAAAGGGCACGGTAGTGATTGTCTTCTCTGTTAGCTGGAGATAGCTGCACTTCTTTGTGTTTCTTCTGCCACCTTCTTTTCCCTGGTCATCCTTTTCTGCAAGCACTCTCCTGAGCATTTGTCAACTGTGGAAAAATTCATCAAATTTTCCTAGTCAGTTCACTTGCCTATGGCTGGTTGAGTGACGGATAGTCTACATTCTTGCTGGATTTGGTGTTAATACAGTTTGTTGCTCATTCCTAGTATGTTGGGGGTGGTGGTGAGGTGGTTGTGTTTGTTTTTCTGGCTGCTTCGTGTTAATTTTAATTTGAATTGGATGTTATGGTTGAAAGCTAACTTTTTAGTTCAGATCTGTTCCTTTGACCACGTGATTCTTCTGGCTGTTTTTTTTTCCTTCTCAAATCTTTTTTACCTACATGAATCTTCACATTTTGGCATATTGTTTGAAGGCTGTTCTCAGTCATTGTCTCTCCTTGCTATGCTGGCCTTTCTCCATGTTGGCATGCCCAGCCACGGGAGGATTCCCAAGAAGACCTCATACAGCTCTGACTCCAACCACCCCAGCCTGGCTGTACCCTCCGGCTATTCGGTGCTCGTGGCAAAGCCATGACGATGCCCCTGGGAATGGCCAACGGTATCTGTAGGACCATGAGAAACATTTTCTTTCTCTCCACAGTCATAAACTGTCCCAGATTGTCCTGCTGCTCTGAAGCATGAGTGTCTGCTGCAGATGCAGCATCCTTGCTGTGGTTGCCTGAGATTAACGTTTGTGCTCCGTTGTGCTTCATTTCTTCACTTTCTTCCATGTGTGTATGTTCTGGAGTTTTCTTAATGGGCCTTTTCCCCACAAACACTTGAGAAGACTGGCGGCTGAAGGGCTGTTTGGACTTTTTGAGTAATGTTGTTATGAGCTTGGCTATACTTTGCCGTATTAAAAACTGCTGTCCACTGTGTTTAAAGGCTTGGGGCTGCTGGGGAACATCTGATTTATTAATGGCCTCTTTTCAGCTTCCTCCTCATCTTAAGAAGACATAAGCAGGTAATTAGCTAGTTGCCAAGAAGACAGTGGAAATAAACTTTAAAATTCCTCCTTGTAAAATGATTTATTTAACAGTTTTATTCTGACGTGTGTTTTATGCTTTAATCATCTGTCTGTGGCTGTGCAACAGGCTAGGTCTCTTCATCTCACACTGTTAGATTTTAGAGGACTGATCCTACGTGGTTTTGTTTTCTCTTTTGTTGCTGCATGTGAGTGTTTATGGTAGCCTTCTGGTAGATGCTTAATTGGATTGTAACTGATTTTACACTAAAGACTGATGTCCTGTTTTCTTGCGGTCCTGTCTGGATTGCTCTGGTTTCTGGAAGGAATCAATATTCAGAAATGTATTGAACTCTTGTGCTGCGGTTTTCCTTCGGGTGCATTACTTCTGTTTGATCATCAGTGCCAGTTGCCCAGAGTGATGGCGATGTTCAGGTGCTTTGAGTAATGGCTCCATTCCTGTTACAGTTACTTTTTGCAACTGGAGTTCTTCTATCTGAAGATATCTCCACCTGAATGCTGATTAAAAAAAAAAGACTAGTAGCTGTTGTCAGGGCTCTTCCAAACCCCTTCCGTTCCCTTTTGTTGTTCCTGACCGTTTTCTTTGATGGAAATTCTATTTTTCCAGTTACCAAAGCTCATAATCTCAGAGTCTTCTTTGAGTCTGAGCCTTCTTCAGAAGCTCGTGTTAATCAGATTATTTGTGAAACGGCCTTACTGTCACCCCAATAATCTGTACAAGTATTGCATGACCTGAACCCTTTGTTGGGAACTTATGCTAGGTACACAACTCCCTTTAATCGTCATCCGTTATCTGTAGGCTCCCTTACTTCTGCTTTGTTCAAGCATTTTCCATTTGTATAGGTCTCGTTTGTCTTTCAGATCGTAAGAGTCTCTAAGTATCTTTCTCCTCTGCAGAAACAGACACAATAATGTTTGAAGAAAAAGATTCATGTCTGTAACTCATCACTTGTCACTTTTATTCACTGTTAGAACAAGACGATGAATTCACCAAAAAGAAAAACCTCTTCCTTAAAACTGGAGCCTGGAAAGGCCCTCGTTTGAGGTGCCGAAGACTCACGTGTAGAATTACAGCCCCCAGGGAAAGCCAGAGGGATTTACAGTAAATATCAGGGTTTGCGTCCAGAACGGCTGACAAACCAGTCTCCTTTTGATAGATGGGTTCATTATCACTTTCTAATTACAAACACATTTCCAGGTGTGTTCACCATGTTATAAATGAAACCTGTCCGTTATTATACAGTGGTGGCCTCCAGGTCAGCCATAAGGGATCTATAGCTCCTCTTCTGTCGTTGGACCAAATTAATCAGATGTATTTTTAACAGATAACCTTTACAAAAGTGACTGATTAATCACTTGGTAATGCAGACTGCTATCAAGTTCATCATCTCCAAATAAAGGAAGGAACTCAGCAAGACTACAATATGTCAAATGCATCAGTCTCAGTGTGTTAAAATAGTTTCAGGGCCAGATGCTACTCTTCTGAAAGGAAAGAAATCTGCTACATCGAACATGCATGTTTTTCTGCATCTGTGGGTCAGATTCTGCGCTCAGATGAAGGCTTTCTCATTACGCAGGTTTGCTGTCAAATGGAGCCCCATGTGTATACATCTAAGGACAGAATTTGGTCACTACAAAGTAATACAGTTTCTACCAGATTGTGTCATTTGATTATTTTTTTCTTTTTTTTTTAAGAACTGGGGTTTTTTTAAGAGGGTATTGAAAGCTGTACACATCAGTAAAACACAGCCAGTCTTTGTCTAATCCTGTATCCAAGGAGAGACTTAAGTGTGATTTTCTATGTTCCAGTCACTTCTTTTGAAGATAAAACAGCCTGTCTTTTAATTTTAGGCATACCCTCACTTATGCTGGAAAATGAAACAAGTTCCTAATTGTCAAAAAATTAGTCCTTGGCAGTGATCCAGGGCAATATTTGCTGTGGCAACTTGGTATCCATCACGGTTAGGGACCAAAGGTCTTGTCATATACGTATTCCTTGCAGCAGCACTGTAGCAGGGCAGCGCAGCCTCGCTACCCTGGGCTGTTAGTCTCTGGGAAACTCTATCCATTCCTCAATTAGTGCCCTCGTGGGGATCACAAGCTTTGATCACTGGGCTATTTCTAGAGATTGAAATATAAAGCTCAGCAATAGCCAAAAAAAAAAAAAGCAACCCTCAAGCTGATAAACTGATTATTTTTTTGTGTGTGTGCATCGCAGTGATTCTTGTTGGAGATTTTAGCATCTACTAGAAGTTTGCTCCGTCAGCACTAATTACAATAATATTCGTGAAATGTGAGGCTTTTTTTCCTGTGATAATCACCGTTACCTGTAGGTTGATACTGCTTAAATTGGCTAATTTGGGGGTGTCTTTTTGAACTAACTTGCTACTGAAGTGCAAAGCTGCTGTAACAGCCACTTCATCTGCTGGCATCGCCAGTCCTGTCCCTGGTTTTGTGAAGTCGTCTTCCCTCGGAAATTCATGGGAGGAGCAGGAACAGGGACGAGCCACTGTTGTCCTACAAACTTAACAGAAGAGTAGGTCAGTATTAGAAATACCTTGTATAAATTACCAAAGCTAGCAGTCCTAAGCCTTGTTCTTGTAGTGTAGCTAAAAACGACACAAGACAGCAAAATGCTTCCCCCATATCCCTTCTTCTGTGTAAGCCACCTCTGTTGTGTTTTGGGTGATTACTTCAGTGTAGCTTTAGAAAATTCTTCAAAGGGAGTTTTATCTCCCTGATTCATTGCAGAAATGGCGATTCAGAAAACGATTCACTGAGGTTGACGGGATTATGGGGTGCGGGTGGCATCAGGACTTGATCCCTCGCTGATGAGTCTCTGCCCGTTTAGTGCTTTATAGACCCAAGGGAAAGGGGCAAGTTGACAGCGTTCTGGCGCGCTGCGGTCTATAGTTGGATCCCTGATTTAAAGCTGACAGATGTGTAAAATCATATGTAGCCAGAAAACTCCCTAGCAAGGGCACAGCTGCATATATCAATGAGTCAAAGTTACTCCAGTTAAGGCTGGCATTAATTTGTATGTGGCAAATTCCCCCCAGATCTGTGTTCCTGGTAGTTTAATATCGCTGAGTGTAGTTTTGGGCTCGTTCCACCCGCTCTGGATCAAACCATGTGCTTTTTGGATATGAATGGAGAAGACTTATGAATCTGAAGCTGTGCTCTTCTCAGATGCTGGGCGAATGCCATCATACTCTCGTTTAGATGTGGCAGCTGTTGTCAGTTACTTAATCTCATAAATAAAATAAAGCCAAATTTCCACAAACTGAATCCGCCTCTATCACACGGCCTCCTGCAATGCCTTAAATGAACTGCGTATTTTTGTTTCTCAGGAATCTCCCTTTATAACCCACTATACTGCTTGATTATTTCCTCTATGTTGTACAGGAAACGGTGAGTAAGTGATTAATAACCTGCCTCAGTTTTACTTTCCCCTCTTGCTGCAGCCTTGTCGTGAAATAATGTGACCCACAGATGTCTGAGCAAAGCAATCCATTGCGTTAATGACAGATGCTGTTGGGGCTTGTTCAGTGAAAGTGAGCTACTGCAGGGAGAGAAACTCAGGTATTCCTGCTTCTTTGATCATCCTTTTTTTTTTTTTTTCTTTGCATAAATTTTGAGCATGCTGAAAACTCCCCACAAAGCACAACATAACCCATTCTGGAAAACAGCCTGGGGTGAGTACCAATCCCAGAGGCTTAGGAGGGAGCTAGGATGCAGGTTTGCTGAAGAAAGGCAGTGTTACCGCTAAAAAATAGCATTTGCTGGCTGTAGAAATGTCAGGAGGTATGTGAGGTGCACCATAAATGTCAGTGCTCGCTTGCTTCTCTACTAAAAAGGAGATAATGGAAAATAAGGCCTCTGCACTTAAACAAATGAAAACTCTCAGTCATAGGTAATTATATCACGCATGTTACCCTTCACACTGTTTAACATTGGAGTGAGTGAGTGATGGAAATTAAAATCTCGGAGCTAGTTTTACTAGGATTTGGTTAGGAGGCTGGTATACAGGGATAGCTGGCAAGAGAAATTTCCCCAGTAGTAACGCTCACAGAGCGTGGAAGATTCAGACTTACAGTCGTTTTCGTAAAGTGCAAGGGCATACTGAAGCAAATTATAAGCTGATTGAATCTTTTAAGAATTGCTAATCGTTTCTACAATCAGTCTATAATACCCTCTTCAACCATCAGCTAATGCACTGGAGTCAGCTGGGCTCCTAGCTGGAGCGATCGGGCAGCCCTGGTGGGTGACGCTGAGGGCTGGCATGTGTCACGCTGGGTAATTGAGGGTGTCACCCAACCGCTCCGCCAAATGTTTGTTTTCCCGGGTGGTTTTTACTAAAGGCATGTTTGAGTAGAGGGGAAGAGCGAAGTTGTATTGTATTTGGTAGCAGCAGAAGCATGAAATTGTACTGCGGAAAGAAATACGATTAAGTGGTGATACTGGCTGTCCTTTTTTATCGTAACTCAGCAAAGGAAGCAGAACACACATGCATGCAGATTACTGATAGCAGCTGGTTTGGCACGAGATAGGAAATTCTGCATTTAAATTCATTGGGTGGGGAGAGAGGTGGTTATTGAAAATTTAGATACCGACTAGAGAAACCTAGAAAACGGTCTAAAGGCTCAATAATTTATCTGTTTCTCAAAGAGTTAACCAGGGACCCAACTGGCTGTAGGATCTGCAGGGATTTCTGCTGGTGGGGAGGCGTGTGCGCGTACCTTTTCCACCATTACTGTTCTGAGACTTTCCACTGCTAGGCAGCATATCAGTTCATATCAGTATGTAGTTCCTAAGCATTTTGTTTTACATCAACTTTTTAAAATAACAAGAAGAAAAAAATGTTAGTCATGAAGAAGAAAGGAGAAACTGAGATGTAATTCTACAATGGATAGAAAGAGTTACAGTGCTTTGCAACCCTAGAGTTGTCTGCTACAGTTCATACAATCCAATGCTTAATGTAAGTAGCCAAGGTCTTGCTCTCTTTTTGTTTCCAAAAGGCTGAGGGTCTTTTTCAAAGTCCTTAGCTCAAGGGGATGGAAGATGTCCCGCTTCTGTGTACCTTCCTCTCACCCTTACCTTAAGGTACACCCTTATCTTGCAGTAATGAAACCTGAAAACAATGCTAGAGTTTAACATCAAGGACTTCAGCAAAACCACCAACAAAATACCCCACAATCCTGCTCTAAAGAGGTTTCTATAGAACATCTGAGTTAAGCATGGCAATTACAAAGAAGCTCAAGTGGTCTTTGCTTGAAATTGCAAATGTACCACATTGCATTATCGCAAGAATTCGCATGCAAGAACAGTTTGCAGATGGTTTGCATTGGCATACTTTATGTAAACGCTCTAGGGAACAGATGGCATCATGGATTCTTGTGGCAATTGTGAATTTATACTGCTTGCAACATGCTAAAGTCTTTTGCCTGTAGCTGAAAAGCAACAAAAATGAAGTGGAAACTCAGCCCTGTAAATCAGTTTGCCGGTGCCTTTGCCGTTGTAGCTATGGATAACATTTAGTTTAGTCTTTATTGTGGAATTTGGGTTCTTTTATTTGCCATCTACTCGCAATTGGGTGCGAGTGCATGCAGCATGTCTGTATGTTTATTTGAGGATGCATATGCAGCTTTTAAATTAATAGACTGACTGTGCAAAGACCAGGAAGTTGAGATCTCAACCATCATTTAATCCAAAGCTTTTGAATTTTTGATCCAAAATTGAATTCAGATAATTCCAATTTTCAGTGCGTACATAGATTGCCCTGGGTAAATCGATTGATTTTAAACAAATATTGACAAATATTGTTAGAAGGGCTGAAATAACAACTTAAAAGTGTGAATTGCTGATGGCTCAGTCATTTTGTACCTACATATGCGGTGGGATGAGCATCAGGGCGCATTAGTATAAAAAGTAACAGTTCCTTCTCATTTGGACGCAAGTTGGAATTTGAACATCTTCTGTAAAGAGGTGTTATTTAAGAAGCCAGACCTGTGGAAAAAAAATAAAATAAAACTGTGTAAACAAGCAAGGGATTCATTGAATTCCTTTGGAACTATTATATTGAACTTGGAATATAATTATTATTGCGATATATTCCTTAATTATTTAGATGCTTGTAAAATTGATTTTATGTAAACACAGCTTGTTCTAAAACAGCCAGGTCTTTGCAGTGAACATAAGTTGTTTAAAATTTATTGACCTGTCGTTCACATGTGTTACTTTACTAGCACTTAATGGTCTGTTTAGATAGTCTTGGTGTGTATGAACTCCCAGTGCGCTACTCCAAGCACCACACGTTGACAGGTAGCTGCCATGTAGATAAAATAAAGGGCCCTACTCCAAAGCATACAGGGACACACAATCATTAGTTATTTTCTAATCTAAAGCAGGGATTTCCTCGGCAGCCAGAGGAAAAGAAGCATTCTGGTTTTGCATTATCTTTGCAGCTGAGTTTGGCCCTAAGTCCTGAACCAATATGCAGCAAGGCCGAAAGCAAACAAGCAGGAAATCCAGCCTTGCACCAAATGTAATTGATTTAAGGAGGCTGAGCTTTGAGGGTTTCTTTTTGAATGCGTCGTGTCGACAGTAGCTGAGATTAGAAACTTACTTGGTCCTTCAAACTCTCCTGAAAGATTAAAGCCTAATAGTGGAAAGGTGAATTACTTTTGTAGTAGATAGAGATCACCTTAAAAAAACATTTGTGGTAAAACTTGCTGCGGTGTTTTTTCATTCTGTGTGTAAAAGCTGTCCAAAAAGAAAAACTAAAACAACAAAAAACCATTACTACTTACAGCGTTTATTCTCCACTGGCTCAAATGTGATTGCTGTTACTTCTTTTTCTTAATTTTCATATGTATTTTGTGAGTTGAGATTACTTTTATTGTTTAGGTCTCATGAAAAAATAATGGCAATTATACGTTACAGATCAATATAGCTCAAGTTAGTAACCAAACCTTGCTATTCTGTTTCTACATTTATGAGGCTGACGATTTCCAGAGACCACCAGTTTTTCTGGTTGCTGCTTGGGATTGTGGATCAGGAGCATCGCTGTCTTAATTTGGCACAGGCAGGGGTTACATCCCTAAAATCCACTGCTGGAGTGTCATCTGTCCTGCCCAACTTAGTGGTTATCAATGTGTCTGTGATCTGTGAATACTCAGCACCTAAAAAGGTATTTATCTTAGCTTTAAACGCCTGGTTTGAAAACACTGGCCGAAATTCATACTTAATACTACATCATACCATCTGAAAACCTACTCTCAGAATGCTTGTGGCCCTGGGAATTCAGCAGCAAAATTTTCATAGGAAAACTGTTTTATGTCAGTGTTTATATATTTTGTAGGGTTCTTGAGTATAAGAATATATTATGTTACTATTTTCTTTCATATATGCAGTTGCATAGTTGTTTTTTCTGCCTTCATGTCAGGCCAAATTCTGCTACATTTGACCGTCAGTAATTCAGAGTAACTATTATTTCCAGTGGATTTATGTCTGTGTAACTTGACATGACATCTACAGTATGGATAAGAAAAATCTGTATCGGGTTTTGTTTGCTGTGGCAGTAAAGATGTTTACCCATCCACTTTTCAAACTACACTGACTTCCCTATAGACTGAGCAATCCCAGTATCCCTATCTCTTAAAAACAACAACAACAAAAACCCCACAACTCTTAAATCCTTCACTCCTGTGGAATGCACTTGGCTTTGAAAGCATATGAATTTAAAACATAAATAGCTATGGAAAATGCTTTAAAAAAAAAAAGACAACATTTTGCCCATTTTTCCACTAACACAGGATTGCAAATTTTTTACTACCCATCCATTAAAATTGATAATTAGTACATTAAACAAGCAGGCCATCATCCACCTGTGACATATTTGAACATAATTTATCAGCAATGGAAATATCACGTAGACCGGGCAGATTACATATTTGGAGATCAGAATCAAGTTCACAAAAATGGTTAAAAACCCCCATTATTTGAGAAAAGCTCTGCTCAATAATTCCGTCTTAATCCTCTGCAAAATATGACATTTTTGTGCTTAAGTTTCATATTTCTTTCATAGCTTTTGCCCTAGGAGCAGTGTGATTAGCTCAGGAGGGTGTTTAAGCCTAGATTGTCAACCTCCAGAGCTGTCATTACTTTGAATGGTCAAGTTTAGCAATAAAGTATTTGCCATCAGTTCTTTTCACTATCAGGTGATCTCATTTTAACGTGCTGAACATGAGCAAATCCTGTTGAAGTTAAGGAAGCTGCGGTAGTATGGTGCCTCTGACAGGTTTAGGTCTAGAGATTTTACTGTTAAAGGTCCCCTTTATTGAAAGCTACACAGTCGTGCCTCATTATGCCAGCTTTTTCCCCTCTGAATGTCAAGTATGCGCTGAAGTTGACTTTCCAGTGGTTCCTACTTTTGGGTGAGACCACTGGAAGGATTTCTTTCGCTTGGCTGTAGTGCTGAGCTCTGCGCCAGCCCGTTGTGCTGTGCTGCACCCAGCATCGTCCCTGGGGGATAAAGGGTAAATGCAAGGGCTGCTTGGCCTTGGCTCCTTGGCTCTCTCTGCCGGTGCCGGGAGGTAGGCCTGCCTCACGCTGGCTAAGGAGCATCTCCCTTCCCTTCTGGCATCTTGGTTAGGTGACCAACATCCTCATGCTGGAAGAAGTCCTGTCTCCATCTTAACAGAGGGCATCCAGGGAACGGTAAGGAGTATGTGCTAGACGCGTTAAAAAGGTGGGTTTTGGCTAAAGTTCTTCTTTTAGCTAGATAGGCAAGGTTAATGATGACTAAGATGACTAGCTAATGATTAGACAGAATTGGAACTGAGCTAATGAGAGAGGATGGGGTAGGACCTTCCCAGAAGGGAATTTGTTATTGGTGCGATAAGCTTGGGCATCTGGGTTGTCTCAACACCAAACTTTACTGTTAGGGGAAATCTAGCAATTTTTACTAACCAGGGTGGCACTTTTTCTTCTCCCTGATGAGAAACCAGCAAAAACTTTGCTGTGCTCGTGATATTACCGCACCCTTTTTAATAAACTTGGTGAAGTGTAAGTGACCAGTAAGCTCAGCTCCAGTTTAACGTGCCAGTGGGGACATTGAGACATCTTGCGGTTGCACGTGAACTGTAAATAGGTGACCAGAATTCCCATGTAATGAACTATCCTCTTGGTATGCTCAAAGGATATTTTCCTAACTTTTGACTCTTTAAGAACGTCATCAAAAGAAGCATTGCATCACTGCTACCTAAGCAGAGCCCATTTGGGAGATACATGCAGGAAAGACAAAGGAAAAGATCTCTTTCCTCCCTTTCATCGGATATCTCTCCATATCTCGATTCAAGAAGAGGATGAAATCACTGAAGGCACTGAATTCTTGCATATATGCTTAAATATGAGGCAGTACAAAACAACACAAAAATTCTGTGTTTTTAGTAAGGGGATGTTATATAAGTTGTGTGAGGACCCAAGGACAGGCAAGCAGATGAGACAACTGGAAACTTCCAAAGATTTTTGGATAGGTCCTGAAGGTAGTTGATCAGATTCCTTGGGTGGGCCCAGTGAGGAGATCAAAATGTTGGCTAAGTGTTGCTGGCCAAGTGAGGCCACTTCTTCCCCAAAGTGGGCAGTTCCAGAGACAGCACAGAGCAGTCATGCGAGGACTCCAGCCCTCTGCTAGCAATGCTGTTTGGAAAGGCAGTGCCTGTCGCAGTTCCCGCTTTCAGCGCTTCTCATGGTTTTGAAGTCTCATACCTTGTCACACAGGCTTTTTGTCCAGAGTGATGAACGGTCCTGAGAGTCAACAAGAGCCATAGGAAGCTCTTTGACTTAACATCGCTCCTACTCGTGTTGCTGGTTAGAGCTTGGATGCTGCAGGGGTTCAAAGGCTATCGGAAAAACAAGCAGGGTCAGGGCATGGACCAAGGCGGTGTCCATACTGACAGTTAGCACACAGGCCTTCTCTCCCCAGCAATGCCAGGCGTGGTTCAGGGGTCGGCTGAGCGAGGAGCTATCCACGTAGGTATCCCCAAGCCAATGCTGTCACGTAGTGGGAGAGGCTCTGAATGCAAGCTGTGCCTCAGGGCTGGAACTGAGCTCTGGCCCGTTGTGTTTATCAGTGTAGGTACAGTCAAGAGGAACTGCTGTGCCCGCACATAGACCCGCTGGAATTTACGGGGGAGAGTTTGTGCTAAAAGGTTGTTTGGATCCAGATTCCCAGAATGGTCAGAGGGTCAGCTGTGATGCAGGGTGGTGGCTGCATCTTGGCTAAGGCCAAGGCTGATAGACGAGGCAGGTGTACTTTGCTAAAATGCAGACATAAATATCCACGTATTTTCTTGCAACTGTGACAGTGTGGAATACTGAGCAGAAATTAAAAAAAAGTGGACTGTGTGTTACTTTTTTTCCTTAGCTGAACTGGCTATGGCCTTCTGGTCACTAATAATTGAGAGCTAGGTCTGGTATCTTCACATAAGCTTTGAGCTTGCTGTTGTGATCGTGAGGTGGGGGCAGTCAGGGTGGATGTACCACCTTTAATAACATTGATGTTTTCCAATGTATTTAGAGGTACTTATGTCTATTGTTAGATTCAGATCCCACATCTATAAGCTTTTTATTAAAAATTTTCTGGAAAATTTTATCTTCCCACGCTGAAGGCCTGTTTTTTATGAAGACATGCGTCTGGTCCCATTGGCAGGACCTTATTAGCAGCATTCAGAAGGCTTCCCAACAGGAAAGTTATGAGCCCTGAAGCTGTAGCTTTACATATATAGTCATTCCCTGCTCCCCCTCCACGGTTTCAAGGCCTATAAGATCTTCCCCTGTATTGTTTTTAGGATTATGTTTGTTAAAGATAGTAAACTGAGGGATAAATCAAAGGGATTTTGTGATCATCAAGATTTACAATCATCACTATATTACATACTTGAGTAGGGTTAAAATAACAACTCAATTTTAATTTAAAGGGGAGATGGAGGAGTGTATAAAGAATACTATTTTTTTATGTAGTTATCTAGTAAACAACAATGTGCAAGACTGCGCAGCTTGGACAACAATTAGTAAGGAATACGAAGTTTGTCTCGGAGTGTTTTCAGTACCTTTCTGTTGCCTCTTCTGCCAGTCCTGAATTCACTTTTATATTTCTGAATTACTCAGTGTTACTAGCCCCAAATGTAAAATAAATCATAATACTGACATACAAATTAAAAGGTTTAATAATAGGCATTTAGAGTATTTCTTCCTGATCGTTTAGTTTCCTAGCCTTTCAACATGCTAGTCTGGTCATGTTTGTAGGCCATTCTTCTGAATCCTTAAAGCTGAAGACTACTCCTTAAATGAAAACCAAGTTGTTCACTTTACTGCTGAAACTTAGATAAAGAGAAGGAAAAGGGTTTTTTAAATCTCTCTATGAAGTTGAAATATTTGGCAAAATCATTTAAGATTCTTCCTGTACTTCAATACCTTTCTTTAAGGGTGAGGGATAAGATGTGGAGTCTTAGTAGAAACCCTTTTATTTAAAATCATCACAGCACTCACTGTGACTCGACTTTGCAACAGCCATCACAAATCCTCTGCTTTGCCATACGGTTGCCCATGGCAGGAGCTGCTGTGAAGCAGAAGACCTTTCCGTGATGGAGGTGGAGTCCTGCTTCACTGCTCAGTGTAGCGCGCATTACAAAACTTCTCTTTATACAGACAACGACACTAATATGCAGAAGGCATTCAGCCACCAAAAATACCTTCTGTAATGAGGAAAGAGCACGTGAGCTTGTACTTGGCATTTGTCTGCACCCTCATTGTCACTGTGCTGTAAGTGGTCCATGTAGCCAAGAGTAATTATTGGAAATGTGTTGTTTCCTGAAGCACAGTGCAGCCTCTGTACAGCTCTGCAAATGGCTGAGTATAAACCCAAGCAGCAGGCGTGCATAAGGTCATGTTGGGATGAGGTGGGTGTTTGTGCGTTCAAGGGGAATTTAAAAAAAAAAAAATTAAATAAGCCTCCTTTGGATTCTAAAGTGTGATGTTGACTCAAAAGTATTAATGTTAAACGAATGGCCAGTGAGAGGCTTTGTGAGCGTTGTGTTGGTCTTGTATAATGGAACTGATACATTTTTGGAAAAAAGGAAAATCAAAGAACACAGCGATGCGGTTCCATTAAAGGACTGTGTGTGTATATTGTAAGGGTGTAACAGCATGGGCTTTATCTCTACCCAATGAGTGATGCACCAAGCTGGGAGACTTCATAAAGACTGAGCATGGGATGTTTGGATCCAGGTTTTGACAGACTAAGCAGAAATCTTATGTGTAGGTGCAAGTCCCAGTTCTGAACGTGTATTTCGTGCTTTGTTGAGTCCGGATCTAGAGCTTTGGAGAAAGTGAGGCACGCTCCAAGTATCTTAAAACAGTTTAAAATCACAGGCTGGCTCTGTGTTTCTGTGAAGGACGTCACAAAGTAGTTTTGCTGTGGACCCCATATGATCCTTTGCTAAAGCCTCTTGCTTCCAGTGTCTCTCATCCGAGAGGGGCCTATTAATTATGTAAAAAGCTCCGCTTTATCAGTTGACTTTCTCTGGTTCTTATTGTCACTCTACCGTCTGTTTTCCTTCTTGTCATCTTTTCTTCCTCTTTTGGTTGGGTATGTGTTTGAAGTTAGTTTTAAAGGAATAAAATTACACCCGTTTATTTACATAGCAGCTGTCAAAGCACGATACTCTCTTCTCCAGAAGTAAGCATACACAAAAAACCTTTATCCCTTGGTTTGCTATCTTGAAATTGCAGGGACTTGGGTTTTCTAAACCCTCCTCCTTTTTATGAGTAATGATTAAAGGGGGAAAAAAAAAATCTGCCAGGCGCACAAAACCTCTAAGTTATTGTCACACTGGTGTCACTTGCTAAAGCCGTGTAATAGGTTTGTGGGAGCGACCTTCAGAAGAAAGAACCTTCTCTGTGTCTTTCAGTGGGACCTCGGGATAGGAAAGCTGTGACTTAATTCCTTACGGTGTTTTCTTGGCATCAGCTCTATCTCCCCAGCTCTTACTCAGGCCGAAAGAAAGGGCTGTTTTGTTTTGTTGTGTTTTTGCAAGAGAGTAAAGTAAAATCTTAACTGTGTTTTTCTTTTTAATATTGGGAGCATAATAAGGTCGCTTAAGAAAAAGAAAGCCAACTAGTAAGCCTGGGACGTCTCATTTCTTTAACAGCTACGTAGTGTGTGCAGCTGAGAGCTGCCAGTTGGATCCTAGCAGGGGAGAAACCACTTTAGTTTGTTTGGTTTGTATATGGAATAACATTTTTCTTGCCTTGGAATACTTGTTTGTCATCGCTCCCCCTTTGTGTTTATGTTCTGCTTGGAAATAGTCTCGGAGCTGTATATGCATTTGCCATGATGTGCACATAAACAATGTTCCATTA